>NC_042999.1:132809936-132817436 GCF_006345805.1 Octopus sinensis | reverse complement strand
AACTGCTAGGTTATGGTGACGTAAACAAGCTCATACTGGTTCTCAAGCGGAGCTGAGAGACGAACGCAAATACAAAGACACATACATAGATATATACACACACAACACATGAACCCACACATACACACTCACACACACACTCACGCACGCACACACACTCATGCACACATACAGACATATATAATTGAAATTTACAGCAAAACCAAAAGACGAAGACAGATGTATGAGCAACAAGCAAGTGTATTAGTTTGACGCTCAGGAAAGGGAGAAAGTCTTTTACATTTCGAGCCTACGCTCTTCAAGAGAAAGGAATAAGAGAAAATAAACAGAGAGAGAATAAAAAATATATATACACACGCGATGAGCTTCTTTCAGTTTCCATCTACCAAATCCTCTCACAACCCTTTGCTTGACCCGGGACTATAATACAAGACACTTACTTAAGGTGCCACGCTGTAGACCTGAACCCGGTGCCATGTGATTGGGAAGTAAACTTACTGTATACTTCCGTCTGCTCCTAAAAGCAAGTTAAATGAGTCTCGAACTCACGACTCCCGGTTTACGAGACCAGTACTCAAGTATATATATATATATACTATTTATTTATTATTTCGTTCTTTATTAAGTTCTAGGTAAATGTTTTATCGTATTTTTTATTTTTTTCTATATGGTATGATTTAAGTATATCATTGTTGAATTGCTACATGGTGGTTCTTCTCTAATTTATATACATGCATTATATATATATATATATATATATATATATATGACTACACTAGGAATGCATCGTCTCCAATGACAGTTCTTCTAAATGCCATGGCTGCTTGACTTTGAATTTCATGTCTCACTTGTCTATTACATCGACCCCATTCACTGGTACTTAATTTATCGACCCCGAAAAAATGGAAGCAGAATTTGAACTCACAACGTAGCGACAGGTGAAATACCGCTAAGCATTTCGCCCAGCGTGCTAACGAGTCTGCCAGCTCACCGCCTATAATAATAATATTAATAATAATAATAATAATAATAATAATAATAATAATAATAATAATAATATAATAATAATGATGATGATGATAACAAGAGCACTCAGAAGGCGCAAACCTCCGCCAATATAACAGCAATATCCTCTCAACGATTAGCCAGACATGATTTTTAAAATAAGAATATCTGAAATAAACTCGACTGCTCTCACAAACCAGAATACTAAAAATGAACCCGACCGTTCTCAAAATTTAAGTAAAAAAAAAAAAAAACGGAAGAATAATCCAGAATCCTTGTCCGGTACCTGATCGATCCCAATGGTAGTCACGGAATGTGAAGGTGGCTGAAGAAAATTTAGTAACAATAGTAAATAGTTTATTCTTATCTTATACAAGCCAAATTTAACAACTCCAACATTCAAAATAGTTTCAAATGCGAGGATAATATGTTATAGCCAGGAATTTTCAAATGAATAGCATGAGAGCTTTTGGTTTTCTCTTCTCTTGAATTCCCGCCTTCCTTTAATATTCCTGTTGTTTTAGATCGATGTATGTATATATGTAAGTAGCGTTAATATGTATGTATAATATATAATATATATATATCATAAAAATGTGCTGGTGTTATTTAATTTCTGAGCGGTTTTGCTGCTGTTTGTTTATGTAGTTTGATTTCTTTATCTATCAGTTTCTACTAAGACAGAGACGCGAGTAAAATTAATATTAGAGAAACGAAAATAAAACTTTGGAAATAGCCTAAAGCGAGATAATTGAAAAAGACTTGAAAGTGAACGTAAGATCGTAATCATGTAAAGTAAATATAACAAATAATCCAGAATCCTTGTCCGGTACTAAATCGATCCCAAATTCTAATCAGTTCGTGCCAGTCACGAGGCCAAACATCCCTAAAAGTTTCATCCGAATCCATCCAGCGGTTCTTGACGGACAAACAAACACGACTGAAAACAATACCTCCACCTTCACTAAGGTGAAGGTAATAATAATAATGATGATAATAATAATAATAATAATAATAATAATAATAATAATAATAATAATATCTTAACTGATTGGATGTTTTATCATGTACATGTTTTGTCTTGGTATAAAAGATGAGATACAACAAATATTCTCCTCAATACTACAGATTTGCTTCTCAGTTGTTTGACCTGAATCAGTTGAGCATGTCTCTTAGTGGCTGACAATATGTGCATCTCTGATCAAGAGCAGAAGTTACGGGGGAGCATCATAGCCATGTTTTGAGAGGAATTCTTGGTCGTTTGAATTAGGATGTTTCGTTGAACATCCTTAAACAACTCTTACTCAGGAACATTTTAAGCGGGATGGCCTATTCCATCTGAAGAAAATTCTGACTGGGCCCCACGTGCAATGTCATGCGCTGATTATCTTGATATAAGATCACTATGTCGCGCACATATGGTTGCGATGCATGTGTCTGGTGTATCCTTGTCAGACGGGAAGTAATGATGAGTATATTGGGCTTCGTATATTTGTACCCCAGTGTCACTTTGGTGGCATGCTCTCCTCTCTCTCTATCTCTCAATAATAATGACAATAATAATAATGATTTCAAATTTTGGCACGAGTCCAGCGATTTGGCGGGAGAGAGTAAACCGATTACATCGACCCCAGTGCTTAACTAGTACTTAATTTATCGACCCCCGAAATGATGAAAAGGCGATGTCGACCTCGGCGGAATTTGAATATAAAGATAGACGAAATGGCACTCAGCATTTTGCCCGGCGTGTTAACGATTTTGTCAGCTAGTCGCCTTAATAAGAAGAAAAAGAAGAAAAGAAGTGAAATAGGACCAGTACTGAGTTTCTTATTGGCACAATGACTTTCTTAAAAGACAACGCAATGTTTCAATAAACGGTCTCCATTTATGAATCTCGCAAACAAAAAGTAAAACGTAAAATAAATTATCTTAGCTACTAGAAAAGGGGGAGCAATCACTTGATAGTAGTCGGGACCAACTCTTAATGAGGAAGGGAGATAATCTGAAGAAGCCAGAATTTTCAAAATTTGTCGCTTTTGTTCTTCAAATACATGTCAATAGTCACTTTGGACTATTTTCAGAAATTACCTCACCACTGATTCTATGTTTCCCTCTGCTGGAAATACGTTGGGACAACTGAGGATGCCTATTAAGGCAGAAACAAGTGTTCACAGCTATCTTCTTATCTGCAAATAATTAGTATTATTTTCTTAATGACATGTCAGTTTTGGAGAATTTCTGATTCATTAGATTATCTTCCCTTTCCATTTGGAGTTTGTCCCAGTTGCTACCAAGCGATCCTTCTACCTTCTCTGAAAGATGAGATAATATCAATAAATCAAGATTTTATACTGTATAGCATGTAAATTAGCTTTCATTGTATTTGTTGTTCAAATACATTTCACCGGCCAGTCTTAGTTATTTATCTTAGCTCATTTTCATGTTTTACACGCGCACACGCGCACACACACACGCACACACGCACACACACTCACTCACACACACACACACACACACACACACACAACACACACACACACAGAGGCGTAGGCGTGGCTAGGTGGTAAGAAATTTGCTTCCCGACCACATCGTTCCGAGATCAGTCCCACAGCGTGGCACCTTGGTCGAGCGTCTTCTAATGTAGTCTCCGGCCGACTAAAACCTTGCGAGTGGATTTGGTAGACGGAAACTGAAAGAAGGCCGCTATATGTGTGTGTGTTGTGTGTGTGTGTGTGAGAGAGAGAGAGAGAGGGAGAGAGAGAGAGAGAGTGTGTGTGTGTGTGTGTGTGTGTGTGTGTGTGTGTGTGTGTGTGTGTGTGTGTGTGTCCGTTTGTGTGTGTGTGTCTGTCTGTCTGCGTGTCTGTGTGTCTGTGCTTTTACCTCAATCACCGTTTGACAACCGGTATTGGTGTGTTTTTACGCCCCGATAACTTAGCGGCAAAAAGACAGATAGAATAAGCGCTACATTTAAAAAATAAGTCCTGGGGGTCAGTTTGCTCGACTAAAGCCCTTCAAGGTGGTGTTCTAGCATGGCCACGGTCAAATGACTGAAGCAAGTAAAATAACAAAGGACCTGTATATATATATACTAGCAGTATCGCCCGGCGTTGCTCGGGTTTGTAAGGGAAATAATTATATAAGCATTTTTAGAGATGTAAAGTATAATAGCCATCTCAATATGGCTAACCACAAAGGGGGAGGGGTGTTACTGTAGCTTTTTACGTTCTGAGATTTAATAATAAATTTTAGAGAGTTACTTCCCTTATATATGCCAAAAATGCATTAAAATGGGAAAAATTGATGGTAAATTTCTTTTTAAATCGTAGACTCATCGTAGACGCGCGCTAATACCCAGACGGTCTCGATATGAATCACGACTATAAGATACCCGGTTTTGGTTAAACTGCACCGCAAAATGTGGGAGTAGTTAGGAATCTAAATCGTAGGAGACAGACACACAACCTCACTTTTATATATAAAGATTTCCTCTATTTACATAATATTGAGGTCTCTTTCTTTCTTTTGTTATCTTACTGTTTTTACCAATATACATATATATATATATATATATAATATATATATAGTTACAGAGATGTACTTGCATAGCAAGTGACTTGATCTGAGATCGTGTGCTGGAACGAAAACAGTTGCAACGTTGAAGGTGTTTATAAGCCATTTAAGAAACACACAAAAACCGTTAGATTCACTTCAACATTTAAATTTAATTTGTGAAAATATTTTCGTCGCTTTGAGACCGCGACCTGTTAGCACGATATTTTTGTCAGTGAACAGGTCGCGGTCTCAAAGCGAGGAAAATATTTTGGCAAATTAAATTTAAATGTTGAAGTGAATGTAACGGTTTTTGTGTGTTTCTTAAATGGCTTACAAACACCTTCCACGCTGCAATATATATATACACACATATATATATATGTATGTATGTATGTATGTGTGTATATGTGTATGCATGTATGTGTGTGTGTGTGCGTGTCTGTGCTTGTGATTGTCCTCCACCACTGCTTGACAACGAATGTTGGTTTGTTTACATCCCTGTCACCTAGTGGTTTGACAAAGGAAACAGATAGAATAAGTACAATGCTTACAAAAATAAAACTGGAGTTGATTCATTAAACTACAATTCTTCAAGGCATTGCCCCAGCATGGCCACAGACCAATGGCTGGAAAAAGCAGAAGAATAAAAGAATACATTCTCTGCTTTGGTCATATGTTGAAGGCATGAGAAAGCTTGAGTTTACATGAGAAGGCCTAACAGACCTGGTAGAAACAGCAGCCAAATCTCCCTCAAATCACACCTTACTGTCTTATGTATGTATATATATATGAGCCAATGGGGGGGACCTCTACATGGTAGCTAGACCTGGTAGAAATAGCAGCCAAATTTCCCCCAAATCACACCTTACTGTCTTATCTATGTATATATGTATGTATGAGCCTATGAGGGAGACCCCTACATGGCAGCTAGACCTGGTAGAAATAGCAGCCAAATTTCCCCCAAATCACACCTTACTGTCTTATCTATGTATATATGTATGTATGAGCCTATGAGGGAGACCCCTACATGGCAGCTAGACCTGGTAGAAATAGCAGCCAAATTTCCCCAAATCACACCTTACTGTCTTATCTATGTATATATGTATGTATGAGCCTATGAGGGAGACCCCTACATGGCAGCTAGACATGGTAGAAATAGCAGCCAAATCTCCCTCAAATCACACCTTACTGTCTTATCTTTCTGCTACTTGGATATAGGTGTTATATTCGTCGTAAAAAAACTTTCCTGTCACACTCACGCACACGCACACACACCACACACACACACAAACACACGCACCCTCACACAGACACACACGCGCACACCACACACACGCACTCACACACACGCACGTTAGCTTACAATTTTATTTATATATTTGCGTGTCTGTGTGGAAAGAGGAAGTGGGAGGCAGAGTGAAAGAATCACTCACTACAGTAAGGCAATTACTTTCATTTTATTCGTTGCCCACTGTGTGTGTGCGTTTGCGTGTGCTGTAAACCAGACTAAGAAAAGCATTTGACACACACACCAGAATGTGAGTTTTCTGTAAATTTTGCTTAACTGGAGTTTAAATTTTTAAAACTGGACCTGGCATGACGCGATGCATTGTACTCTTAAAAATGCAAGGTAAATTGTAATTGAAGAAATCCTATATTGTAGATTTGTATAACTCCCAAAGGGAGGCAGATAAAATCTGCCTTTTATAATAAGAGATATACTTTACTTAAAGCAGCAGAAAATTCAAGAAAACCTGTTACTCTGAGTTTCCCGTTGCCGTTCGTCGGACAGTTTTTGCTAGAAACTGTCCGACGAACGGCAACGGGAAACTCAGAGTAACAGGTTTTGTTGAATTTTCTGCTGCTTTAAATAAAGCATATTACTCTACCACTGGTATTTGAGTACTCTTTTTTCCACCTTGTTTCACATTTATGTGTTTACTCCGGTATATATATATATATATATATATATATTATATATATATATATATATATGTGTGTGTGTGTGGTGTGTGTGTGTGTATGTATGTATGTATATAAAAGGTGCGAGAGATGACAGTCTCTACATAATAAATTTAACTGCAATATCGAACTTTCATCAGTAAACGTTTGTTGCTATTTATCACTTAACCACTACACATTATACATACGTTTGTGTGAGTGAGTAAGTGTATGCGTGCGGTGTGTGTGTGTGTGTGTGTGTGCGTGCGCACACGTATGGTGTTTAATAAATCCATATATATGTATCTTCGTGTTATTTTACTAGCATTTTACTCTAGTTACTATCATAATGACTTGATGGGGTTTTTTGTTTCTTCTTTTGAGTGTATGCGTACATCATCGTTTTATTGTAGCGCATGGTCAGATGCCCAGATAAAGACATTGATGTATGTCTAACGTAACGTATATTACTCTTGGGGCAATAAACTTTATAATGTCGTGTAACCGCTCTTCGAAACTTAATATCGATAAAGTATTTTTCTTTAAATGTGTGTAATAAATTATATCGATTATAAAATGTTTAGTTTCTATATACATAAAGTTATGTCATTTAGTGCCGTTAAGTATCCTTTGAGCTGCTGGAGAATATCAATTGATTTGAATGCAGAAGTAATTTTTATGTGTTTTCAGATTTTGTTAATATTTATTTTATTCGTATTTTCTAATTAATTGTGTTTGTCATATATTTTCATATAGCCATCAATCAACCTCGAACAATTTCTTTCGTTAATGATGATATACTTAAAGCTATTATTTCTCTGTTGAATAGTTGTTTTATATACTTATAATTGTATGAGTTATTTTCATGGTTTAACAACTTAGGTTTTGTGGGGACAGTTATAATGGCCAAATTGTTAATTATAACAGAAACTTAATCCTATGGGATACAGCCGATAGCTGGTGTAGAATACATAAAGAGCGAAAACGGAATCGTAAACCATA
>NC_042999.1:132802436-132804936 GCF_006345805.1 Octopus sinensis | reverse complement strand
AAACACGGTTGGAGTTATGACCATAGGGTGTTGCAACCGTGCGTTGGCGCGGATTATATATATATATATATATATATATATATATATATATATATATATATATATACATATATATGTCTGTGGTGTGTGTGTGTGTGTGTGTGTGATTACGTGTGTAATTATGTATTTATTTCTGTCTTTCTGTCTATATGTATGTATGTATTTATGTATGCATGTTTGTGTGCGTCGGGGTGACATTCGACATATGAAATTTAAATATGATATACTCTAGTCTCATCCGAAACAGAAGATCACAAAAGCGCTTAATAACTGGATAATGATAAATTAAGATATAGGGACCTGGGAGCAACGACAAAAGTCTGATAAATTTATACAGATAGGATTTAAATAACATCGTAAATACTTATAAGTGCATAAACGTACTGATACTCAAAGATTCAAACATACATATATATACATTCATTCATATACATGTATGAGAGAGTGTATGTATATTTAGATAAATAGATATAAGAGAGAGAGTGTGTGTGTGTGTGCGTGTGTGTGTGTGTGTGAGAGAGAGAGGGAGAGAGAGAGGCACCTATAGATAGATAGGAGACAGATAAACAGATAGATGTGTCTATCTATCTATCTATCTATATATCTATCTATCTATCTACTTATCGGTCTACATATACATATATACATCTCTCTCTATATATATATAAATATATATATATATATAGTTAATCCAAACAAGAAAACACAAAAAAACACAGCAACGCGAGGACGTGGAACAAATAAAGTATTATTGGACGCTCAGGAAAGGAGGGAAGAAGGAGGGTTTAACGTTTCGAGCGGAGCTCTTCGTCGGAAACAAAGGAGAAGGAAAGATCCCGAGAAGGGAAGACAGAGGGAAAAAATTGCTGGCGGTGCTCACGAGGTTACATATAACCTCGCTAAGATAAATATTTCAATTAACCTGAAGATTGACTGTAACCATAACTCGAATTATTACGAATTGTACAGCCATGAAACGATCGTAGTGTTTTACTCTTTATCTTTTACTAAACTTTTAATACTTTTGATATATATTTAAAATAATATAAATTAATCAATTTTATGTATTGGCTTATGTTTTTCATTGTTTGATTTGCCTAATAGTGGTTTTATCTCTAATTTAATATAATATAATATAATATATTTTACTATAAAACTGGATTTAATCCTAAATCTGATGTTTCCCTGTAAGTTTGGATTTATTCCCTAATATTTTATTATATATATATATATGTGATAATTAAAAATATATGCATACATACAAACATATATGTACGTACCTACATCTACATGTATCTATACATGCATATATAAATAAATATACGTAAGTACAGGACGCCACGACAAGACGTAGAAACGGGAAAAACAAAAATTTAACAAGTACAGGACAGGCTACACAAGGAAAAATCCAAAAAATTTTTTTACAACAAGAAAACAAGTACAGGACAAGCTACACAAGGAAAAATCCACCGTCATCAGCTGTCGCTAGTTAACTCAGGCGTGTTTCGAAGGCAATATATATATATATATATATATATATATATACTTTTATTCCTTTACTTGTTTCATTCATTTGACCGCGGCCATGCTGGAGCACCACCTTTAGTCGAACAAATCGAGCCCCAAGGCTTACTCTTTGAATGCCTAGTACTTATTCTATCGGTCTGTATTGCCGAACCGCTAGTTTACAGGGACGTAAATAAACCGACATCGGTTGTAAAGCGATGGTGGAGCACAAACACAGACACACAAGCATATACATATATATATACGCCGGGCTCTTTTCAGTTTCCGTCTACCAAATCCACTCACAAAGCTTTGGTCGGCCTGAGGCTATAGTAGTAGACACTTTCCCACTGTGCCACGCAGTGAGACTGAACCCGGAACCATGTGGTTGGTATGCAAGCTACTTACTACACACACACCACACACACACACACACACACACACTTACACACATACACACACACATATATATGTATATGCATACATGCGTATATATTTGCAAACGACATATATAAATGTATGTACATGCAAACATATATAAATGCATGTACATATATACATATATATAGGTGTGTATGAGCATGCTTGTGAATCTATGGTGAGCGTACATATAAATTTGAATCGTCAATATACACAAGCATACACACACTAAAAAAATACAAATATATATTCTCATACGCAGGCGTATACACACTTACATACATAGATAGACATGTGCCTCATTTTACAGATAGATAGATAGATAGATAGATAGATAGAATAGATAGATAGATAGATAGATAGATAGATAGATAGATAGATAGATAGATAAACAGATAGACAGATAAACAGATAGACAGATAGATAGATAGATAGATAGATATGCATATACATCAATATATTCATGTTATGCGTGTGTTTTTATATGTGTCTGAGTGTGTGTGTGTGTGGTGTGTGTGTGTGTTTGTGTGTGTGT
>NC_042999.1:132794806-132799836 GCF_006345805.1 Octopus sinensis | reverse complement strand
CTATGTACGTGTATACATAATATATATGTCCCTCTTTCTCAGTCTCTCTCTCTCTCTCTCTCTCTCTCTCTCTGTCTATTTATCTATCTCTCTCTCTCTCTCTCTCTCTCTCTCTATATATATATATATATATATGGGTGGTGCTAGTTCGTGTATGTATGCGTGTACATATGTATATATATAATGACTTTCCATAACTCTCTCTCTCTCTCTCTCTCTTCTCTATCTATCTATCTATCTATCTATCTATATATATATATTTATCTATCTATTTATATGCCAATCTGTCTATCTCTCCCGCTCTCCGATTCACTTCTCTCCTCTTTTCCACTCTCTCACTATCGCCCGCTCTCTATCCTCATCCCCGTACTTCCTGTCTCTCTCACTCCCCTCTACCTTCTCCTTCTCTCCCTCTGTTTTTACTCCTAGCGTTTCATTTTCTCCCCACCTCACCTCCTCACCCGTTTATTTCTCTCTGTCTCTTACTTTCTATTTCTAAACGATTTCATTTGCTTCCGAGTCGTTTATGTCCAAAACCCCGCTATCAGCAGCAGCAACTGCACCACCACCACCACCACCGTAATCATCATCATCACGTAATTCCCTCTCCTCTCCAACACCATCTCCATCGCTGTACCAATTCCCGCCGCTACACCCAACCCTCTCACCAAACACACACAAATAGTAACAACAACAACAACACAACAACAACGACGACGACATCGACAACGACGACAACAACAACAGTCACCAAACTATTCTCTTATATTTATATGAAAGAAAATGCCAAGACTGCCTCTCTTCTTTTCTCGCCGCGCCGCGCCGCGCCGCCCCGCCCTCTCGCCACACTCAACCCCAACACCAACACCAATATCACCACCACCACCAGCAGCGATCTGCCTCTGCTCCACCCTCCCTCTCGAAGGCACCACCACTTCTACTATAAACCATCTGCACCAGCCATCCCCACAAATGTTAAGACAGCACCACCTCCCCAAAACAATTTCTTAGCTTGCAAAACAGG
Organism: Octopus sinensis; assembly: GCF_006345805.1. Taxonomy (NCBI): domain Eukaryota; kingdom Metazoa; phylum Mollusca; class Cephalopoda; order Octopoda; family Octopodidae; genus Octopus; species Octopus sinensis. Next base: position 132,798,812 of record NC_042999.1, on the reverse strand, counting down.
TTTTGATTTACAGAAACCATTATGGAAAAGTTATGGACTCTCCTCTCATAAATATTTCTCCAGAAAGAAATACTGCTGCCATTTTTTGTCTTCTTTTTGCTTCCATCTTTCACAAACTCTCTCTCAATTCCAATTTCTCTATCTTCGTCCTCTCACTTACTCACTCACTCACTCCTTCTCTCTCTCTCTCTCTCTCTCTCTCTCTTTCGCTTTTCATCGTCTCTCTTTTTGTTCATTCTTCTCTGTCTTCTCTCCCTCCCCCCTCTCTTTCTCTCTCTCTCTCTCTCTCTCTCTCTCTGGTTCGCTCTCAAAGTTTCTCTTCATTTTCTTTCGAAAACTCTGTAGTTCTTTTTGTTTATGTTTCGAATTTGTTTGCAAATCTAAGAGAGAACCAAATTTGGCAAGGAATAAGTGTGTCTGTGTTTGTAATTGGAATGTGACATATAAATTGGGTACTTTACGAGCACAGCTTGTCCTCCTATAGCTCTAGTCTTTTCAATCGTCGGCATTACGATAAGATCTTCGTCCGCTGACAATAAGCAAGGTTCTTTACTAAATTTTCCTTCCTCTAAAGCAAGATGCTAGTTAATTTACGATATTATTACACCTTATATTATTTCTTCCTTTTTCCTAATCACACAAATTCACATATCTTTTCTCAATTATTCTCCTTTCTTTCATCCATAAACTTTCTCCTTCGCTACCGCAACGGCCACCGCCAATATCACCGTCAATATGACAACCGACATCTTTATCAATGCTGCTGCCACCACCCTTGTAACCACTACCACCTATACCACACCACTACAACCAACGACGCAGTCTGACAACTAACCTCCTCCTCCTCATCGTCATCATCATCATCATCATCATCATGAACGTCTTCATAATCACATGAACATCATTATGAACATCACCATCATCATCATCATCATCCCCCTCATCCTCATCATCTTCATCATTATCATCATCAACAAGCACATGATGATCATCATCATCAACTATGTGATACACCACAATCACCACTACAACAACTACCACCACTACCACCACCACCACCACCACCACCACCACCACCACTACGAATACGTTAAACACCATTAACAACAACGACAACAATAACGACACTACTAGAGTAGAGACATCAATACTACTACCGCCAATACTATCACCACACCACCAATAATACTAGCACTACCACAGCAACAGCCACTACTATGCACCACCACCATTAAAACCACGCTACTCAATCGCAACAACTACTACTTCAGCTACTACTGTTACTACTACAACTACTACTACTATTTCTACTACTGCTACTAATATTACTACTACTACGACCACTATTACTACTACTACTATTACTACTGCCACTACTACTTCTACTACGACCACTATTTCTACTACTACTACAATTACTACTATTACTACTGTTGCTGCTGCTACTACTACTACTACTACTACTACTACTACTACCACCACTATTACTACTTGTACAATTACTAGTATTACTACTGTTGCTACTGCTATTACTGTTACTACTACTACAACTACTATTACAACTACTAATACATTTACAGCGCTACTACTACTACTACTACAAGTATTACTATTACTACTGTTGCTACAGCTATTACTATTACTACTACTACTACTACTACTATTACAACTTTTAATACAATTACTGCTACTACTACTACTATTACTGGTATTACTACTATTGTTTCTACTACTAATACTACTACTATTACTACTATTACAATTATTACTATTACTACTGTCGCTACTGCTATTATTATTACTACTACTAATACAACTACTATTACAACTACTAATACAATTACTACTACTACTACAAAAACCAATGCGCGGCTACTACTGCCACTGATACTACCACCACTATCAATAGTACTACTACTTTCGCCATTAGCCCGATCACGATCACTACTCTACCATGGTACCACCACGACAAAACCCCCACCGCCACCTCCAATAATCCTGTTACAATTATCAATACTGCTATCGCAACAACAATTACCACTAGCACTACTATGACCTCTACTAGCAGAAATACTATCATACACCACCGCCACCACTGCAGCCAGCACCACCACTACAACCATAATTTTCATTTCTACCACCAACACCACAACAAACACCACCGCCACAACCACCACCACCACAATCACCATCACCACCGTCACGACCACAACCACCACCACTGCCACCACCACTACCATCACCACCACCACAATCACCACCATCACCACAACCACCACTATCATCATCGCAACCACAACCACCACAATCACTACCATCACCACAACTACCACATCATTACAATCACCACCACCACCACATCCACTCATAATGCTTTGGTCGTCCCGAGGTTATAGTAGAAGACACTTGCCCAAAGTGCCATGCAGTGAGATTGAACCTGGAATCATATTGTTGGGAAGCAAGCTTCTTACCACACAGCCACTTATATAAGGTATAGATGAGTAACAAAGAGGCAGAGGTGTTAATTCATTACGGCCGTTTCAAGCAACTCTTTTAATTGATGAGTGAAAACACTACATCATTGCAAAGAAACCGTTTCCTCTGTGGAGTTGTGACTGTTAAACCAGTCGAATTGTCCTTTATGTTTGAAGCTCACGCAGTCATCTGACGAAAAAAGATTTCTTTGCAATGATGTAATGTTTTCATTAATCAATTAAAGGAATCGCTTGAAACGGCCGTAATGAATTGTTACCTGCACCTCTTTGTTACTTATTTATACTTTATTCACCTATCCTAAAATCTGCGCTTCGGAAATATTATAGAAAGTATTTTAATGTAAAGTAAAATCTGAATAGCCAAGAGAGGATCTCTATATTAGGCTGGGTTGCATTATCTGCATACACTGCAAGAATATCAGGTGCTGGCACTTCTACACTGAATTTGTTATTCACTTAATATCATTTGGGTGTGTATCTTACTCCGACCTAAACAAGGTGCCTCAAATTAAGTATCTAATTCAACTGAATCATAATTGTAACGGATTACAAAAAAAGCCGACACCTGGTGGTGGTGGTGGTGGTGGTGGTGGTGATGGTGGTGGCACTGGTGGTGGTGTTGTAGTACTTGTGCTAGCGGTGGTGAGAGTAGTGCAAGCAGTTGCGATGATAGTATTGAAGCGGGCTGCATCAGATATGGCACGTGTTCAAGCAGGCCGCCCTAATAAGAAAAATTCAAATAATTTTATTCTCCGGCGTGCCATTTAGGAAGTCCCGCAAGCCGCACTGCCCATGATTGCTCTAAGAGAGGCTGGTTAATCAGACTAGGATTGCATTTGATCATAAATTTCCTCAATCAGGGCTGATCTGGAGCAAGACAACAACAAAGACAAGAAGCCAAAAATAGACAAAAAATCGAAAACAACATTTCCTGTCAATTACAAGACTCCATCTGCACTCTAACCAATAAAGATACGATCCTCATGTTAGTCACTTGAGTGACCTATTCATTCTTTTATGCGTTTCAGTCTAAAGAATGGCTATGATTGGGCACCACCTTTAGCAACATATATTCAAATATTCAAATACATATATACAGTCGCAGGTGTGACTGTGTGGTTTAACCCGATTGCGTAGTAACTTGGGCAAGTGTCTTCTACTATACCTTCAGGCCAACCAAAACCTTGTGAGTGGATTTGTTGATAGAAACTGAAAGAAGCCTGTCGTGTCTCTCTCTCTCTCTCATATATATATATATATATATATAAGTGTGAGTGTGTGTGTGTGTGTCTGTGATTCTCCCACCGCACCATCGTTTGACAACCGATGTTGGTGTGTTTACGTCCCCGTAACTTAACGGTTCGACAAAAGAGACCGATAGAATAATTACTAGGCTTACAAAGAATAAGTCCTTAGGTCGATTTGTTCGACTAAAGGCGGTGCTCCAGCATGGCCACAGTCAAATGGCAGAAAGACATAAAGAATAAAAGAATATATATATATATACTGTC
>NC_042999.1:132779806-132792306 GCF_006345805.1 Octopus sinensis | reverse complement strand
GATAATGGTGTGAGAATCTCCCGACTGGAAGGTTCTGAGAATCCAGGAACACATTCTGCGGGCCATGTCAACTGTGCTGCTTATATGTGTAGCCCAGCTTATATTGTTGTCCACAGTTACTCCAAAGTGTCTGCTGTTGTTAGATGCCATGAGAATTTCACCAGAAGGAAAGGAGTATGGGAGTTTCAGAGCGTCTAAAGCGGATCAATTCGAATTTGTCTTCTTTTAGCAACATGTTGTTCTTTTCCGCGCATTGGACAACAGCCAGTAGGTCTGACTGAAGGCTTATCCGGTCATCCACGCCATTCATGACCTTCTCGAGCTTGGAATCATCAGCGAAAAATCTGATGTTACTGTGTATGTATATATGCATGTATGTATGTATGTATGTATGTATGTATGTATGTATGTATGTATGTATGTATCTATGTATGTATGTAAGTATCTCTCTCTCTCTCTCTCTCTCTCTCTCTATATATATATATATATATATAATATATATATATATATATATATATATATTAGTGAAGGCGCATGATTCAATATTTAGAGCATCGGGTTCACAATCCTGAGCTAATGACTTCGATTCCCAGCTCGGGTTGTGTGTTGTGGTCTTAAGCAAGACACTACTTCACTTTGACCCCAGTTTACTCAGCTGTAGAAATGAGTTGCTGTCGAAATGAGTCAATGGTGCCAACCAGTATCAGCCTTTGCCTTTCGCTTGGATAACATCGGTGGCATGGAGAGTGGACGCTGGTATGCCTGGGCGACTGCTGATCTTCCATAAATAAAAATGCCCAGCCCTGTGCTCCACAAGGGAACTTTCTAAGTGCAATCCCACGGTCATTCATGACCGAAGGGGTCATATATTATATATATATATATAGTGTATGTGTGTGTGTTTGTCTCGCTTGACAACCGGTATTGGTTTGTTTGCGCCCCCCCCTAACTTAGCCGTTCAGTGACAGAGACCGAAAGAATGAATACCAGACGTTAGATAAGAAGTGACAATTAAGTTTTATTTTGGATCTATTCGTTCGATGCCTCAGCATGGTCTCAGTATAAAAAGAGACAGTGTAAGTAGCAGACAAATGGGACAAAATAAGTACTGCAGTTTATTCGTTTGACTAAAACCCTTCAAGTCGACTGCCCCAGCATGGCTGCTGTCCAATGACTGAGACGAGTAAAAGGCACACATACACACAATATATATTGACTAACACACACACAGCTACACACACGCATGCATACGCTCACATATAGAGACATACATATCTACAGACACATAGAGTATGTAAATGATGTACATTACATGTGCACATGTGCATATACACACATACATGCATATGAGCAATTGCAAAACTGGAGGAGCCAATCACATTTCACGTATATGCTGCTTAAAAATATTTTCCAATGCAGCTTTACACATCCACCACACGCTTCTATATATCTCCTGTCGTGCCAACTCAACACCACTATCTCGTTCTTATTTTCCTCTCTGTATATCTATCTATCTATTTATCTGTATCCCTCTCTTTCTTTTACTATCTCCTCTTTGTCTCTCTCTCTCTCGCTCTTTGTCTCTATCAGTCCCTCTCTCACTATTTCCCCTTTGTCTCTCTCTCTCTCTCTCTCAATCTCTCAATCTCTCGCCATTGTCTCTCTCTCCCTGTCTTTCTCGCCATAGATCACATTTTAAATCATTTGCCAGGTCGTTTATGAATACCATTCAAACGGGCATCTTCATATTATTGTATTATCACCAACCCCAACTTTACCGTTACTCAGCCGCTTCCGTTCCTCCGCATCTCCGCCATTCCGTTCCTATAGCTTTCGCTTATCTCTACCCCCGCACATGTACTTATAAGCACACACACACACAAACAAACACACACATACAAACACGTATGCACACATACACACACACGCAAACCTCCCACACTTTGAGAAGCTTACTACGTCACGGGCTCGTAATCTATGGTCACATAACTTATAGTCTCACACACATACATGCATACATATATACATGCGTACATACATACATACATATATATATATATATACATTTATACATACGTATATATGTATACATATATATATATATATATGTGTTTCAGTGTGTCGGTGCATGTACATGCACACACAAATACACGCATATACACATACATCAAGACGAACACGACTATATAAATATGAATATATGTATGTATATATGTGTGTGTGTACGTGTGTATTAACGTATGTATATATGTATGTAATCATGTAGTATGTATGTAGGAATGAATGTACGTATGCATGTATGAATGAATGTTTGTATGCAATGAAATATATGATCTCCCAGTGTATTCATTATTGAACTCGCAATAAAACATCTCTACTTTCAGTTTCACTTTCTCCCCTCTCCTTTCTTACCTCTTCTCTTTGTCTCTATCAGTCCCTCTCTCACTATTCCCCTTTGTCTCTCTCTCTCTCTTTCTCTCTCTCTCTCTCTCTCTCTCTCTCTTTCTCTCTCTCTCTCTCTCTCTCTCTCACTCTCTCTCGATCTCGATCTCCTCCCTTCACCCTGTAGTTCACTCACTTTATACCAGACTATCTTTCTCTTCCTATTTTATCCACACGTTTCTCACCGTCCCTTTCTTTCCGACTACTTCACTAACTCTCTGTCTTCCTGTTTGTCTCCGTCTCTCTTTCCCTTTCTTTTCTCTCTATCTATCTTTCTTGACTTATTTCTCTCACTCTCGCTCTTTCTCTCTCTCTCTCTCTTTTTCTATTTCCTTCACTTCCTCTCGCCTAATTCTTCTTCAATAAAATCTCTCACATCATAGTCAATAGCTTTATTCTATTTATCACATGTCCCGTACATACACACACACACGCACACACACATATACACACACACTCTCTCTCCCCTTCTCTATCTTCCGCTCCTACTCCATCTCTCTCTCTCTCTCTCTTTCTCTCTCTCTCTCTCTTACGCCAGCTAATCTCTTTTTTATCCTCTTTGCTACTTTCTTCCTCACACCCATACCTATTTGTTAATCATTTCATAATGATTATGAAACGATCATTAGTCTAGCTTCCACATCATTTTTTCCTTCTACCAATTACCCCAATCCCACCCCCACCCATCACCACAACCACTACAGCTACATAATAAATTAGCCGACAAAAGGATGTTTAAGTAATCGTTTGATCTGCGAGAATTAGCAGTCAAATCCTACGCATACCATTCTATCACATCTTATCGAGAAGAGAAGAGAAAAACTTGAATTAGAATAAATCGCCACTCGGCTCGACAGAGGATGTTTCCCATAATGCATTGTTCGTCATGGCACCGGCTAATAATCTAATGATGACATCGGTATTTTATTTTAGCAGGCATTGTTATGCGGTAGGAAGTTTGTTTCCCAAATACATGGTTCCATGTTCAACCCCATTGCATGTGTGGCACCTTGGCCAAGTGTCTTCGGCTATAGACCGAGATAGACTAATGCCTTGTGAGTAGTTTGGGTTGACTGAAACTGAAAGGAGCCGTTTGTGTGTGTGTATATATATATATCTATCTATCTATCTATCTATCTATCTATCTATAGATAGATAGATAGATAGATAGATAGATAGATAGATATACATATATATATATATATATGTGTGTGTGTGTGTGTTGTGTGTGTGTGTGTGTGTGTGTGTTGTGTGTGTGTATGTGTGTAAATGTAATATGTGACAATTATTCGGTAGCCATGATTAAACTCCGAGTTTCGGATGTCGGGGTGGAAATCCACGCCGCCATCTCTTCAGTTATCCAGCCATCAGAAAATATGCTATGAAGATGACCGTTAAACAAAGGGAAATTACTGTGTGATTGACCGTTATTAAAACTAAAGAGCTATTTGCATGACCGCTAAGTGAGGGGAGGGAGTAAAAGTAAGGGGGTAAAAATGTTTATAGCATTCGCGTAATACCGATGGCGGCGTGGATTGCCACCCCGACATCCGAAACTCGGAGTTTTATCATAGCTACCGAATAATTGTCACATATTACATTTACAGATAAATTCCTCTATTTAAATAATATCGAGGTCTCTTTCATTCTTTTGTTTTCTTACCATTTCTATCAATATATATACATATATATATTTACGTCTGTATGAGTTAGAGGTTAAACAACCATCTAAGGGATAATAAATATCCAATATACTACTGGATGTATAGCTATGTATTTATATCCAAATACTTATTGTTGTAAGGCAATAACACAATTGAATAATAGGTATGATTGAGGGTAAACAAACATTTACCCAGAATTTATAAGGCAAAGAAGAATATGGAGAAGATAGTTAATTGACAAACATCAGCCTGCAAACATCAGTTGGATCTATTTATTTATTACAATTATATGTACCAATAAATAAATAAGAATAAACGAATGAATAGTACTATACTCTTACATCTATTTCTACTTTGGGGGTCCGTCCCGCCAAAGTTGGCACATCATACCAAAACTATTTAGAGATTGTACACATGTTGGACAAAAATTGGACAGCGGTTGGACAATAATTAAGCCTCAAAGCTTCATCGGAGAGTAAGAATGAAACATGTGAAGTAAAGTAAAATGATAAAATAAAAATAATAAGAAACGGTAAACATATCAATTCCAAGATAATATCCATAGGTTATGAAATTGTAACTTCTCCATTTTCTTCTTTTCCCTTATACACACACATATATATACATATACATACATGTATATATATATATATATAATATATATATATATATATATATATATATATATATATATATATATATATATATAATATATATATACATATACATATATATATACATATATATATATGTATATATATATATAATATATATATATATATATATATATATATATATATTATATATATATATATATATATATATATATATATATATATATATATATATATATATATATATATGATTCACATATACTATGAATATGACATACTTTCTCCCAAAGATCAGTTTCGTCGATAAATAACTTATCGTACTGGTAAAAAGTGAGAAATAATTTATTAAAAGATTAAATAAAATTGAATAAATACTTAAATCTTTTATTTGTTTCAGTCATTCGACTGTGATCATACTGAAGCATTGTCTTGAAGAAGTTTTAGTCGAATGGGTCGACTCCAGTACTTACTTTTTTAAAAGCTTGGTACTTATTCTATCGGTCTCTTTTGCCGAACGGACTTATTCTATCAGTCTCTTTTGCCGAAACACACCAACACTTGTTGTCTATTAGTGATGGGAGACAAACACAGAACAAAGATATATATACACACACATATATGCATATATACATACATAAAAAGCAAGAAAGTAGAAAGAGAGAAAGAAAGAAAACAAATGGCTGAAGTTTCACTACAGCTGTTTCAAACATGTTTTTATTGATGAATATTCCGATTGCATCATAAAAAAAACACACATATTTCTTCGGGTGAATTAAACTTTAAAATTTGTTTCAGAGAAAAAATACCAAAATGTAGAATGTAGATTGACCCTTTAGTTTCGGCAACAAATAACTCCGGCTAATTGCGGCTGCTATACTGTTCGCTAGATTTGGAGTGGTCGGATACGAAAGTTTGGTTGTAGATATGTTGAATATTTTGTGGTAAGGGAGATTGAAACATGTTATATTACGTTTCTTTGTACTATTCTTTTTATTTTTAGTTGCATTAAGTGGTCGGTTGGTAGTGTTATTGTCAACATATTTGCGTTAATGTCATTACCATTCGTTGACTGGTTAGTTCTTAGGTTGGGGGTCGTCTGTTTTACTTGTGATTGTTTTATCAATCCTGTTGATGGTTTTTCTATTATCATAAATACGTATTTAATTAGTGTTGAGACCTGCTTTTCTATACTGGTTATCTATATCGTTTGTGTCCTTTCTGTGGTTCTCTTTGTACAGTATCCTTATCTTTTATCTTCTACTTGTTTCAGTCATTAGACTGTGGCCATGCTGGGGTATTCATTTCATTTATATCTTTGCTGATAGCGGTGGTGAAATTAGTATTTTCAATGTATTCATTTTAGCCACTCCTACGTAATGCATCGGTGTAATCCCAAGCAGTCTTACTGAATACGTCCATATTAGCAAATCAATTTGATATTCGAATTGAGATGTTTTTAATAAATCCATTGATTTTGGATGGAAATTTTATGTAGTCTAGATTATCATTAAGTTTATGATATGGGAAGCAGAGACATGTCTTTATATCCAATGTAACAGTTAACATGTTTACGATCTTTGTATCATTATAAAATTCTCTCGAAAGATTTGCGAAGTTTACTCCAAGTTCTTTTCAACGTTGGTAACTGAAGAATGTTTAATAGTTCTCAAACAATTGTCTCTTCATATACCTCCACCCAGTTTTGAAAAATGTTTGCGTATTTCATTTAGGAGGAATAAACCAGCATGGTCTGTGACTTGTGCTGAATCCGAAGAGTCCATTGTAATATCGAAGTTATTGATACTAGATTTTCTTACCTTGAAGCAAACTATAGCACATGTAGATTCCTCACTATCAACTCAGCATAGCTAAACGGCAATTACTCTCTATTAACTGATTCCCATTTATTCATCGATCACTCACCTCTTTCTTTGTCTCTCACCTGCTATATTCCCCACTTTAAACTCCTATATTTTACCTTCCTTCCTCTCCTTCTCTATTTCTCAACTGTATTTTAAATATTTTTAAAATATTTAATTTTAATATTTTATATTTTAAAATATTTCAAATATCTTTTAGATATTTTCCTGTATTTATTAATTTTCTATTTTATATTACATATTCTAAAATTATATATACATATATTTACTTCTATATTTTTTTTATTTTCGTCATATTTAAAAAATTAAATATATTTTTGAAATTATATATTTTAAATGTTAGATTTTTATATATTTTATATTTTAGACTTTACATTACAATTTACCTCCGTTTTAGTCTACAAATCACTCTGTTCGTTATGCCTCTCTCTCTCTCTCTCTCTCTCTCTCTCTCTCTCTCTCTCTCTTTCTTTCTTAATTTCCTCATGTCAGAGCGTGAGAATAAATTTTTCGCTTGTGTTGCTATCTTCTTTGATTCGTGTTTGCCTATTAACGACGCCTGCTCGGTACCGCAGTGTTAGTGCAATATTTGAGATTGTTACTGTGGTATGGAGTGAGGTATAGCCATTGTTGTTAATAACGACACGAGGCAAGCAATTGTAGAGCTTGCTGACTTGGTAGTTAATTTATCGATCCTCAAAAGACAAAGTCAAATTTGGACTCAGAACGTAAAGAGCCGGAAGAAATGTTGCTAAACATTTTGCCTGATGCGTTAAGGATTCTGCCAGTTTGTTGCCTTCATTATTGTTAATTATAGTAGTGTTATAGTTTATGCTTTCCAGTTTCATGTTTCTGTGATTTATTTATGTATGTATTTATTTATTTATTGCTATTTCCTTGTGTAGTTGTTTGATGCGGATGCGTCTATAATTATGAGTTCCAGTGTTTGTACTACACAGTGTCCATGTTGTCGATTGCAGTATTGTTGAAATCCGAAAGCATTAATTCTGTTTTCTCATGGCTGGGGACACGTAAGGTCGATGTTTAGCGTAGCCTATGCGTGTGTATGAGTGTGCATGTGTGTGCGTATGTTGTTGTGCGCGAGCGCGCGTGTTTATTGATTTGTCCTGGTCATCGCTCAAAAAATAATGCTGTAGCGAGTTTAACCACTACAGGGAACTACTGAGTCGGTTTAACCACTGCAGGAAACTACAGAGCGAGTGCTCCAAATATTGAATACAATTAGCGGATTATCTATCAGCTTCCTCACATGCAATGGTTTATATTAGGGTACGCGTAATATTAAGGTTAGCATTTCCTGTATGTTCCAATCTGTGTCATAATCCTGTTGTTGTTTGAGTTGTAGCTGCTGTTGTTTATTCCCACCATCTTTGATTAGCCACAGTTACAATCGATGACCTTCCAACAGCAAACAATATGTCTTTTTGCATATCTAGGACTAATTGTGCAATGTATCTTTATTCTGTCATTCTAGGGGTTAGATTTGAGGGAGATTTGACTGCAATTGAAGTTAAGTCGAGCGACAACGTGTAGTTTCCTTCATTGGCTTCAAACATTGTGATGGCCAAGTTCTTCCTGAATCCTTTCAATTGCTCTTCTACACATTTAATGGTATGTTTCCGAATATAGAGTTCGGACTAATTAAGTTATTCATACATTTGTTAATTTTGTATGTGATTTTGTTTCTCTGCATTTATTGGGGCGTATATACGTGATGTTAGTCTTCTGCGATGTTGTGATATAAATGTGCTTGTGTGTTTGGGATGATTGTATCTAAATAATAAGAATGGCAAAATCTGTCGGAGATTGTAACAGTGGAGTGTATCAATGACACAAGAACAATGAATGGGCCGTAACTTATGTGCATTTTATAGTACCCTGAATCTATGACAACCTGTCGTCTCTGGTGTAAGCTGTTGACGGTAAAATCTTTGGAGGCATCAGCTTCTGCGAGTTTTTCTTTTGGATTGAGTTTGGTTGATTGAGTTTGGTTGATTATGTTGTGTTAAGAAAGTATCTACAACGAACAGCTATACGCTATTGGACCTGCCCTTTATAGTCACTTTTCTTCTATTCTCAGCGTTTATGTGATATTAATTACTACTTCATGCTTCCTGGCAGCTTTGTTACATATGTTACATGCCATTCACGCCAACTTGCTGTTTAAGGCTACACATAGACTCTCAGGTTTCATTTTAGTATCCCGCTTATAGTTTTTAAAGTGCGATTCAAAGTTTGATGAAATGCTATTCATTGATAAACCCATTCATTTGCATGTTTTGGATCAATTATCGTCCGGTGATCAACGTAAAGCAACATTTATTGATCCAAGTATTATTTATCCATAGTTAAGTGGCTACTGCACAGACATTCACATCTGAAGACAGACCAGCTGAAACATTAACAAGTGTTGAACTGGACAAATAAGATTTTCCATTGAAGTAACTTTTGGAATAAATTAACTGCTTTCTGTGTATGCTGTTAAACTACGTTTTGACGTAGCGGTTAAGATAAAGTCAGGAGTGCTGTCTTTTTTTAACGGTTCTCATATGATAGTTTGCAAATCAAGATATTAATATACTATTGGGTACTGAAAAATACCTAAATTTTGCGTAAATGAAAATGCAGGAGGATCAGTTAATTAGGATTTTACTCAACACATTCTCCACTTTAGATTCACACAATTATTGCAGTGATTCTTCAGTTTTTCTAAGCCCTTGTAAAAGAACTCGAAACGTTGAGCCTCCAGCCAAGCCTTTCGTGATACCATTAAAGCCGGGAACGGTTCAACATCCCACGTGTATATATATATATATATATATATATATATATATATATATACACTAGCATTATGACCCATCGTTGCCGAGTCATAGTGCTAGTGCATGCATATATGTGTATATATATGTGTGTACATATTACATGTACATCTATATATATACATCTACACGTAAAATGCAAAATACAAAGTTATATCTTGATATCGCTAGTGATAACAATACTCAAAATATATAACAGACTGGAATTGTAGGCCCGTCTCTTGCAATTTCGATCAATTGTATCTTGTCCTCCCGCTTGTATAGAGGTGTGGCTACAATCCAGCCTACCTCTACTTCTGGGGGGACATTTCTAATTTTTATCCGGGATGTCCTATGTCCCAGATATAAAGGTAAAAATAAAATATTTCCACTTTGCAAGGTTCGAGTCGAGTACTCCCTTGCACGCTCCGTTAACTCGAACCTTACTTCTATTGTGGCGAATTTACCGCCTCTGGTTAGATATCTTTCATAGTCGCACCAAGACACTTTTCGATGGTGCTTTCCTCCAGGTGTTCAAATCTTTTTTTTTCTCTTCGTTGTATACTTTATAGACAATAGTCTTTTCTTTAATTTAATTTTTTATTTCGTTTGGTGGTGTTATCCTAGATTCACCGTCTTTGTCGGTGATCAATCCGAAATAGGTTTGTTTTTCTGCCATTTTAATTTTAATGAGTTCGCGCCCGCCGACGGCTGCAGCGAAATTCATTTTTGGACTTTCTTCTATCGAAGGCATTCTAACAAAAATGCTTCCGTGTAAACGATGAAAATATTGTCAATTTCTCCAAACAGGGACACAATTCAATTTTCAAACAATAACCAAAGCTCCTTCTCCCAAAGGGGGAGGGTTACAGTTTACAATTATTTAACAAATGAAACACAACAACGTTTCCCTTACGAGGAACCAACAAACGTGATAACAATAGTTGAACAGTAATAATAATAACAACAAACCTTACGGTGAATCAAAAAGCAGTACGCAGTTGAACCTATAGTCCTTTACTCAGTAGAAGCGGCTGTTCGAGAAAACAGACATTACATACAGCCAAACTTCATATAGATACTTAATACTAGCTAATTAGCAGATAATCTAATGTAAAAGCCGTGGTAAACGGTATGTGCACAGCCCCATCTGGACTATTCCATTTCTGCACGCTAATTTTATTTTTAATTTATTCCCATTCATGTGAAACCACTTATTCAAGTTCAAGTCATTGATGCAATTTTATACCAATTGCTATTTTTACTTTTGTAATGTTACGATTATATTATACTTTAGTTCGATTTTAATTATTACTTACTACATATAATTCAATTGTTATTATTATCTCTAATTTTTATTGTTAAAGTGAAAGTATCTGACATAAAATAGAGAAATGTTTTTGTTTCACTTTTAACACGTAATACTGAAATAGTGGTGAAGATATGATATTGCTATGGGCTCGCCCTAGGCTAGAAGATGAACATTTTTTTGCCCATGAAACTACATGGACCCTAAGTAAGGTATGTGTAAAATTTGAATGAAATTGGTTGTGTAGTTCTCAAGTTTTAGGGAAACACACAGACAGACAGACAGACAGACACACACACATTCACAGTTTTATATATATATATATATATATATTCCTATTTATTATGTACGTATCAAGTCGATTAACTACAAAACTATTTATTGAAAGATGTACATAGTTTTGTAGGCGTATGATATCTCTCTTTTGGTATTATACTATGATTTTTGCATGTCTGTTAAATCTCATCTAGATATGTAACTTGGATAAATACTGATATTCTTATTCGTCAGAAGTGAAGAAAATCAAAGACATGAAAAAGTGAAGACAGAAAATGCTCACTATAATTTAAAAGATTTCTAGAAAAATAAAATTGCCAGCGGTGCAAAGGAAAGAAATCTTTAAACTAACCGTTTTCAACCCAAGCAATTATTAGTCGCCTCACGTGTTTATGTCTTACATGCCCTCCCATCATTTTTTTTTCTGAATTGTAAAGCAACCGAGGAATGATTAGAAAGAAAATATGATAAAACTATTGGTGAGAAAGAAAATATGATAAAACTGTTGTTGTGTCTGTTGTTTTGTGAGAGGGAAAGATTTAGAGTGTATAAGACTGTATCGTTATGGCATTGATGTCAGCGTTGGTGGATGTGTAAAATATCAGTAGCGAAAGCAATAAACTTTTAGAAGAAGGGAAAAAAACGCACATTTTTAAACAATATAATTTCTATTCATTAATATCGGCGTAAAAAAAAAATGGCGGAACCTTTAATTTCCTAACAGAAAAATCAAAACGTTTATAAATATGGTTATGACAATGCTTCTCGGTTCGGTGCCGAATCAACAAACAACGGTTATGGGGAGGTGTGAAGAAGAATATCGAAAAGCCTATAATTTCAGGGTAGGAAAGGCTGTCAGATATACAGTAATTTGAAACATTTCATAGCCGACAAAGGAGAGAGGCCAACAATACATTAAAAATTTCAGACACACTTACACATTGACTTGTTTCTTTGCGTGTGTTTGTAGGTGGGACATATACATTTGCCTGTTTCTCGCTCCTGTTTGCAGTACATTTGTGCATTTATTATATATATATATTCATACAGATATATATATATATATACATACTAGCAGAGATACCCGGCGTTGCTCGGGATTAAAATGGCATAGTTTTGTATATAATATATTAGTTATGTCGAAACAGGTGATATGGGAAAATGCAGCATTGACAACAAAACATTTGTGGAGTAAATACTGGACTAATTCGACTAAGCAACATGCTATGCGTCCGTCTGGAGTATTTCAGACCCTAACCTGTCATGGAAAATTGGAGGTAGGGGTTAAGTGATTTTTTAACGCACCGAAAAGCTGCCAGTGGATATACTCTCTTTTGCAGCAGTCGGCGCTGTGTCTAACACGACCCATCATCTGAAATTTTAACCCCTCCTTCGGGGTTGTTTTCCTACATCACTCATAAAGTAAATTTGGAGGAACTGTGGTTGTTCATTTGTGGGTAACAAGGAACCAATGAGTTAATAGACTTGCCCTTGAA
>NC_042999.1:132762306-132774806 GCF_006345805.1 Octopus sinensis | reverse complement strand
GCTTCTCTACGCCCCAGAAATACTGACCTTGTACCAAAATAAGAAAAGAGCATGTATATTGTATATATGCGCATGCGCGCGTGTGTATACATACATATATATATATATGCACATACGTGCATATTGGTGTGAGTGTTGAATTTAATAGCTCGTCACACTACAACAATTATAAGGTTAACAGATACTTTTTTGATACATGATGTCTATAACCAGCCTGTTGATCTGGTCGTAATGTTGACACTCTTGACGATTTATTTATGTTTTATGAACAAATTACGTTTCAAAGAGGTTCATAAATGATCCAAAGATTTTCATAAACGGATGTTTTTCGTGGAAGTTTCATGGATACTTTATGATTTTTCATAAATGTTACATAATCTTACATAAGATTCAACAAATTACGTTTCATTGATGGATTGTTTAATAAATAATTCATAGAATATTTCATAAAATTCAACGTATAATGTTTGATGGAAAGTTTCCTAAATGAATATCAACGACCCATTTATATTTAATGACACCAATTTATTTTCCATCCTCTCTTAAATTATGTAATTCATTTCAAGCCTCTCGGCCTACTTGCTTGTTGATATGGTGTAATTTTAAATTTCGTATCAGTGAATATCAAAATGGTTTGATCAAATATGAAATTTCAAAATTTTTCTCTCGTCATGAATCCGATAAGTGACAGAAAAAAATTTCGAGGAATTAACAGTATGAAGGGGATAAACAATAGACAAACGTATATACATTGACTGGCCACAAAATACCTATTTCTTTACTACCCACAAGGGGCTAAACACAGAGAGGACGAACAAGGACAGACAAACAGATTAAGTCGATTACATCGACCCCAGTGCGTAACTGGTACTTAATTTATCGACCCCGAAAGGATGAAAGGCAAAGTCGACCTCGGCGGAATTTGAACTCAGAACGTAACAGCAGACGAAAGACGGCAAAGCATTTCGCTCGACGTGCTAACGTTTCTACCAGCTATCCGCCTTATTCTGTTAAGAAATATTGGTTTCAAATTTTGGCACAAGGTCAATTTCGGGGGAGTGGGTAAGTCAAGTAAATCAACCCCAGTGCTCAACTGGTACCTATTTTATCGACCCTGATAAGATGAAAGGCAAATTCGACTCCGTCGGCTTTTGAACTCAGAACGTAAAGACGACAGATCGGGCACAGATGCTGAGCAGATTAAAAGAGGAATCGAGGAAGGTAGGATTGTGCTGCAACGCAAAGAAAATACAACTGCAAGTATTCAACCACGAAATGTCAGTGTCAGTGAAAGTGAGAGACAGTAAGTCTCTGAAAGTAGTTGAAAATTTCAAATACCTTGGTGTGTAGACACAAAGTACTGAAAAAGACATTGTAACAAGGAAACCTCTTGCTTGGAGCACATGCCATAAATTGAGAAAGGTATGGAGTTCAAAGTTAGCAAGGAAATTGAAAGTGGGGTTGTTTCTGGCAACGGTGGAGTCTGTTTTTCCATACGGGGCTGAAACATGGACGCTTACTAAAGCATTGAAGAAGCAGTTGGATGGTTGTTATACGAGGATGCTTAGAATGGCACTCAATGTCTCTTGAAAGAGTCATACAACAAACGCCGACTTATACCATGGACTACCAAAAGTAACACTGAAGATACAGCATAGAAGAATGAGGCTAACTGGAAACTGCATCAGACACACCGATGAAATTGCTAACAAGCTAGTGCTCAGGCAACCAACAGAAGGAAGAACCAAGAGAGGAAGGGGGAAGACGATCTATATCGACAACTTGCTGGAAGATACGGGTATGGAAGGGGTACAGGAGCTGAGGATCATTATCGAAGATCGAGATGAAAGTGGAAAACGTGTGGAAACAGTCTTGGGGAGTCCTGTGGGACGACCTAGATAGATACAAAATATTTTAACTATCACATAATCTACGTACAACATATATCTTATAACAAAATTTGGAATACTACATCTGCGGGACTAAATAACAACGACAGCAGCAGCAACAGTAGTAGTAGTTGAAGTAGTAGTAGTATTATTATTATTATTATTATTATTATTATTAGTAGTTAGTAGTAGTAGTAGTAGTAGTAGTAGTAGTAGTAGTAGTAACAGTAGCAGCAGTAGCAGTAGTAGTAGTAGTAGTAGTAGTAGTAGCAGCAGCAGCAGCAACAGTAGTAGTAGTAGTAGTAGTAGTAGTAGTAGTAGTAGTAGTAGTAGCATTAACAACTTTGTTGTATAGTATATGAATCTTTCCTAAAGAGAGTGATTTTTCCGTGGCAAAGAATTGAACCCAGATCGCACGCAGACTAAGTTCACAAGATGTTTACAACAATGGTTTAAGTATTGCTCGCGTCGTATTAGAGACGTGGTGAACAGAGATCGTTTCAGTATTTCAATTCCCGGTGGAAATCGGTTTCCATTATGAACTATCAATTAGCGTTGTTAATTAATTACAGTGAGAGAGAGAGAGAGAGAGAGAGAGAGAGAGAGAGAGAGAGAGAAACAGATGGACAGACAGATAGACAGAGACAAAATAAAAGAAGAGGAAAGGGAGACTGAAACAGAGTGTGAAAGAAAGAGGGACAAAGAAAAGACGAAAGGGAGAGAGAGAGAGAGAGAGGGGGGATAGACAGACAGACAGAGAGGGAGGGAGGGAGTCAGATAGAAACAAAGCTAGAACGTCAAAGCAGTAAAGCCCATTCAAATTCGTGTTACGTGAATGGGTTCTGTCACAATGTGAAATCAATAAAAGTAGCTACTGGTTTAGAAGGGTGAAGAGATCAGGATGAGTGACACGGTTTCGATTCCCGTTTGAGGTCACTTCCCATCAATTACACCATTAATTCTATTGAGCAATAAAGAGAGATGGGGAGAGAGAGAAAGACAAGAGAGCAAGCAAGCGAGCGAGAGAGAGAGAGAGAGAAAGAGAGAGAAAGAGAAAGAGAGAGAGAGAGAGAGAGAAAGATAGAGAGAGAAAGAAAGAGAGAGAGAGAGAGAGAAAAGGAGAGAGAGAAGGAAAGCGATAGACAGAAAGAGAGAGAGAAAGGGAGAGAGAGAGAAAGGGAGAGAGAGAGGCGGGGGTGGGGCTTCAATGACACAACACCAAAGTCCTCTGCTATATATCTCTGAACGGGAAACGTTCTCTTTCCATGTGCAATCAATAAAACCAAATAGTGGTTAAGAATAGGGAAGAGTGAGCCAGCTTGCGGCGAAAATTGTCAGGAAGTTAGGTGTATTTATGATGGATGTGTTGTTATACGTGATTGGACATGGCAGCAGACAGGTGGAAACGAGATTGACAAAGTATATTAAGTTATCTCTTCAGGATTGTTGCTCTACTTTACACCTTTATTACTTCACACCTTCTAACTATTGACATTTATTAATTAGCGGTAACCTTTCTCTTCCTGTAAAGTGTCTAGATGTTTGTACGTGTGTGGATGAGTGCGTGGGTGGGTGGGGTGCGAGTCTATACGTTTATATGTGTGTGTGTATGAACATGTGTATATAATTATATGATCCCTTAAACGACGTGCCATATGTATATATGTATGTAGGTATGTACGTATGTGTGTATGTAAATAAATAGATAAATAAATGCATGTATATAGACATACATACATATATATACACATATATATATATATATATATATATATATATATATATATATATATGAATGTATATATTGTGTATAAGTGCTTGTATGTTTATATATATACAAACAATAAATTAAATACATATATATATACATATATACACCTTATACATACTGACATACATACATATATATGTGTGTATATTTATGTATCTCTCTCTCTCTCTCTCTCTCTCTCTATATATATATATATATATATATAATATATATATATATATATATATATATTATGCTTTAACTTCGTAAAAACACGTTCAAATACGCGGGTGCATGCACGTACACACACTCACTCTCACAGACAAATGTTATACATGTATGCATACATGTATGCAGGTATACAACTACAGTAATGTATGTATGATCTACGTACATATATATGTGTGTAGAAGCTGGGATGTTATTGCGTGGGTGGGTATCCATGTTTTGATATATGCTTGTTATCATACCTATACGTTCTTTTGTCTTATATCTGTGTTTTCACACTTATTACAGACTAAACATCCGGAGTGTTTTACATACCTTTTTCGGATCTTGTAATAGCCTGTAATTATAACTTCAAATGAGCCGTATCCTTTTGGTTTAAGTAAAGTCTGACTTCACGGGACTGATGTTGAGGCAGTTTGTCACATAACCAGATGCCATAATCTTCTCAGGTGTACAGCTATCTGGGCAGTTTTTTTATGGGGCGGGTTGGCCATGGACCTGCGGTATTGTAAAAGGGACAGCAGTGTTCCAATATAAGCGTTCCATCCGGCGGCGTCAGACGTCAGCACTGTTGTGAAGTTTCCTCTACATTATCCTATCGTTACAATCTGTGTGTGCAAGACTTGGGGGAACGTGTTGGGGACGGATGGGAAACTAAATGTAGTTCATCAAAGGTATCTCAAAGGAAGCCTAAGGGTCATCTGGCGGGACCATGTCACACATAAAGAAATCCTAAGGAGAGTCGGGTCGTGGCTGCTGCTGAAGGTTGTGACGGAACGCCCTTTCCATTTGGTTGGTAAAATATTTTATGTATGTATGTATGTATGTATGCATGCATGTATGTATGCATGTATGTATGTATGTATGCATGTATGTATGCATGTATGTATGTGTGTATGTATGCATGTGATTATGCATGCATTATGCCTGCGTGCATACATACAAAGAATTCATGAATGTTTACAGTTGCCTTGGTACGCATACATATATCCATCTAATAATCAATATCTGTGTGTGTATATATGTATATATATATATATATGCCTACATACATATATCTATATATATAATATATATATATATATACGGTTTAAGTAATTGAGATTCAAGTGAATTCTAATCAATTCACATGAATATGGTCCTTAACTAGGATGCACCGGAAATCTATATGGTGTTAACCATACGACAAGTGGGGTGATTACAAATAGGAAAAAAGCAACAAGAATGGATTAAAATCTCGGTACAATTGTTTCGTACGAGGACATCTTTAATAAGCTACAAAAAATGCAGTAAATACAGATATATATATATATATTGGAAGGTTTGGAGATGATGTACAGGTATTATATATTAGAAGAAATGAGGTAATCAGAAGATCGGATGGTTTATATTTACAGATATTTATTTATATATTACATTTTTTATATATATATCATATCACTTAGATCTTATACAAATATATATACACACACACGACAGAAGTAAATAGACATCCTTATAATCATTAAAATTTGTATAAATCTGAAATTATACTTTCACGTTATTTATCAATTGTTATAATGTGAATATTTAATATATGGTAGACATGCCTTTTCCACTTTTCAATGCAAGGACCCTATCAGGCATGTTACTGATCAGATGACGAATATTCTCTTGGGGAATTTCTTACCAAGTTTCATGCAGTAATTTCAAAAGATCTGGCTTTTGAAGAGACTTTCTTGTTGTTTTTATGAAGTGCCCGGTTCATTATGTCCCAGATGTGTTCAATAGGGTTTCTATATGGAGACTGGTTTGGCCATCGAAGCTTTTTAATGCTTCAACCAACAAATCTTGAGTCATTTTAGCCGTGTGACAAGTAGCCCCATATTAGCCCTTGTGGCCAATAAAAAGAATTAATTATTATTATTATTATTATTCAGGTCACTGCCTGGAATCGAACTCGGAATCTTGGGGTTAGTAACTCGCACTCTTAACCACTACCACTGGGCAATTATGGTGCGAATTTTAGGGCTTATAAATCTAATATTTCCCTGTACTTCCTTAGTACCGGTTCCCATATGCTACTCATATCTGCACTAGTTCTGTTTACGAGGTTATTATGTCCTAACATATGTGCTGCCTCTGCTAGTTTTCATATTCTCTCTGTCTTATTTTAGCTTCATCCCACAAGGGGAGGTGGTCTTCGTTTTTCCATACATGATCAGTTATACCCGATTTATCAATATCTCCTCGTGTCACAGCTTTGTTTTGAGGGGACGGGATGTTTCGCCTTTGTATAAACTACAACAACTGCATGGTATGGAGTACGCAGTCTTTGGTTATATCATCTTCTATTGGTGGTTTTACTGGAAGGAAATATTTGTGAAGTGTTGTATTACTCTTGAATACTGTCCTGATATTATATGGGCCGCATATCTTTTGTATCTGAACAACCTTAGATGTTATCCTGATCTATAAACGTTTTAAATTTAGGTTTCTGAAATCATTAAGAAATCGTCGTCGTCTTTCTTCTTTTTTGACAAAGTCTCGTTTCCGAGTATTTAGTACATTTCGGCCGGAGGGAGAAGAGGGTCATATGTGCTGTATGGGATAATAAGCTCAATTCTTGCTCTAAACAACCTATTGCAAGGATCGCATTTGATTGTAGGTGCTGGTTGTGAGGTGAATTGTTCAGTCTTTCCTACGTTGTCGTTTTATTCCGATTGAAAGAAACTCTGAAGAGTACTAGTATAGACCAAATATTCCTGGGAAATGACAGTCAACCAACAACGCACTGTTCAGCGTAATTTGACCGAAGCAGAAATATCTCGTTTTGAGAAGAAAAAAAAACTGAAAAAAAGGATATTGGAATAAAACATGGAATAATAAAGATATTGCTAATATCTTTTTAGCAATAAAGATATAGCAAATATTTCTAGGAGAAGAAGAAGAAGAAGAAGAAGAAGAAGAAGAAGAAGAAGAAGAAGAAGAAGAAGAAGAAGAAGAAGAAGAAGAAGAAGAAGAAGAAGAATTTACAGTAGCAGCTGCAGCAGCTTTAAGCTGAGGGAGGTGTTTATTTCTCAAAATCATCAAGATGAAAAGAATTGCTGTAACAGCAAGAACAACAACAACAACAACAACGACGACGACGACAATATTAACGACAACGATGGTAGCAGTAACAAGAAAAACTAACAACTGGAACATCAGTAACGACGACAAGAGCCACAACAACAACTACAACTACAACAGTGAGCATATGTGCTAGTTTATGATGATTTATTTGGGAGCAGATAGCATCTAGATAATTTTGTATTAGTGTCACATCAAACCATCTATCACAGTTAGTCTCATCATTTGCAACTCTCGGGTGCAGCTCTTGTGGTGGAAGCAGCTTATAGATATCTTATATTGCACTGCATCTAATTACACTCCATTTTCCAATTTCTCTGTACACCATCAAGATGGATCCTTCTAGAAATTGCCAGTAATTTGACATTTATAGACATTGATGGGATGAAATTATGGGTTGAAAATAAGGTCCCGGTTATCAGCGCCCGTCTCTACCAAAGCATACTTTATTTTCTGGATCTCATTAAGCAATATTTAAGCCGTTTAAAGCACGTTCTACGTCACTTGGACATGGGATTTGTATAAAATAAGATGTATTTGTGTATGATGGTAATTTCATAGAGATAATAGGTGCCAACATTAAAATATTTTCTGATAAACCTCCTCGACTTGTTTATTGCGATAAATGTTGCAGTTCTGTTGGAATTTCTCTCACGGAATAATAATAGTTTATGATAATCTTTATTTTCATGTTTATAATTTTATGCAGTTTGAACAAGCGCTTCGGTGGTTTCCTCAACAATGGTCATCTAAAAACAACAATAGACAGCAATAAGAGAACCGTAGCATAAGTACTAAGCTTTAAAAAAATTAAATACTGGGATCGATACATCCACAACTAAAAATTCTTCAAAGCGGTGCCCCAGCATGGCCGTAGTCTAATGACTGAAACAAGTAAAAAAATTGTTAATATTTGGTTAGCTGCATTTGGTTGTATTTGGTTTGTGGTTCACTGAAATGATTTATGTAAACATCACCTACTGATCACATATAGAGCACATGTATACCATATCTATACCAATGTATATAGAAATATACCGCATCTTAACAAAGGAGTCTCATCGTAGTCGCTCTTACTGCTAATAATTGCAATCGAACTTTATCTTACTATACCAGTGCCACTTAGAAAAAAGTACTCTTGCTGGTGTCACGCTAGAGTAAAAGGCACCCAGTACACTCTGTAAAGTGGTGAGTATTCGGAAGGACATCCAGCCGTAGAAACCATGCCAGATCAGACAATCGGAGCCTATGCAGATCTCTGGCTGGCTAGCTCCTGTCAAACCGTCCGACCTCTGCCAGCGTGAAGGATAGACGTCAAAGGATGATGATGATGACGACGATGACGATGAGGACGACAGCGACGACGATGACGATGACGACGACGACAACGACGATGATGGTGATGATGATGATGATGATGATGATGATGTTCATTCCAAGCTTTGTCTCAATAAAGGGGTTGATTATTTCAAACAAACCCTTGTTAAGAATTCAAGAAAAGTTTAACCTACAGATAGGTACACCAACGTTGGTTTCACCCGAGAGGATGAAAGGCAAATGCTACAAGGTGCAGTACCGAGCAAGGAAAAGTCACTTTTCAAAGAAACTAACTTGCCTGCAGCATGCATAGACACAATGTCACACGCATCAATAATTACCACAAGTAATAACGTTGAGGGGCTACCACATACACTCCTCTAAGGATATGACACCAGTTTTCTTATTAAATATCAGAAGCCTAATACAGCCGAGTAACAAACAACCTCTCCCTAACTTAGAAGCTTTGTTACATGCAATAAGACAATATATATATATATAATTATATTTTGCTATGACGGTCACACTGATGAGTTGCGGATATTTACGTATGTAAATATATAAATGGCAACAATGAAACCTGGTATGTGACTAATCATTATATTTTACATCTTTTCCTTTGTCTTGCTCGCTTACGTTCTGGCGTTTGCTGAATTTTCTTGAGAATAATATTTTCTTAGTGGTCAGACCATATGGGGTCTACATCTAGCATATTGGATGTCCACTTAGTGATCATCCCTCTTATATGCATGCAATATAATTTTTCTGAATCTTCAGATTTTTTCAATATGCTAGGTCACTGGTTTCAACTGATATTAAATTAATATTCAATTTTTGCCCTTATATATATATATATATATATATATATATATATATATGATGTTTTAGCTTGGTTGAATGTGTCGATTGTGATGGTGTTAACAGAGCACAGGGAAAGGATTGGTGAAGCTGTGAACGTGAGTGACTCTTATTTGGCATCTTCCCGTAGTCGATTCTGACAGAGAGAGAGAGGAGAGAGAGAGAGAGAGAGAGAGAGAGAGAGAAAGAAAGAAGAAGAAGAAGAAGAAGAAGAAGAAGAAGAAGAAGAAGAAGAAGAAGAAGAAGAAGAAGAAGAAGAAGAAGAAGAAGAAGAAGAAGAAGAAGAAGAAGAAGAAACTGCATCAGAACTTGGCTTGTACCTAAGGGATGTAAAACATTGTTGGCCTTCACGTCACCTACAACGTGCCATCGTAAGATATTCTATCGGGCACACCCATTTCACTGACATGTTTCCTACGAAAACTCATCTATCAAATAACATAACTGATACAGAAATAAGCATACTAAAATATGTCGTACCATGTGCTGATAGGTAAGAAGAAAGTGATGGAGAATTTTCTATATATATTAATAAATATGTAGCACTCTCGGTTTTGTTGTCACAAAGTACACTTGCTTTGGGACTCACTAATAGCCAATGAAATACACATCACAGTGGAACAGAATGGACTAAGCGGAGCAGGAGCACACACGAAGATGGAAAGTGTCGGTGGAGAGGTCAGAGATGTGTGACGAAATATTTCCGGACAA
Source organism: Octopus sinensis (assembly GCF_006345805.1). Taxonomy (NCBI): domain Eukaryota; kingdom Metazoa; phylum Mollusca; class Cephalopoda; order Octopoda; family Octopodidae; genus Octopus; species Octopus sinensis. Next base: position 132,764,942 of record NC_042999.1, on the reverse strand, counting down.
TGGACATGGGTTAAAATAAGAGCAGTAATAAACAAGTAAAACACGGAAATACAAATCCATTAAGTGATACAGAGGAAACTTTTTTGTGCTAGAAATAACAACCAAATTCACCTAAAAAAACACTCATAAGATAGAAAAACATATTGCATAATGTAATCTATGGTTTACAATACCTCGACGTAAATATGGGAATGGTTACATTTAGAATGCATTTTGGAATGCCTTTAATTATGACTTGGCTTAAACAGACCAACACAGAGTTAAACATCATCAACAGCAACCATACCATATGTATACAAGCATATCGCTCACGAGATGCGTTAAATTATGATATATATCTAAAGGAACACTCGTAAAGATAGAAGAGGTGTTAACCAAATTGCATCAACATTCCAATGTATTCCTGTAGTGTGATGTCAATCTTTATAAGCTCAAATGATCAGAGAAACACATTATCATAGAAATTACGCACCATGACCGAAGAAAGGCAAGATATCTGTTTGACCTCACCAATAAGCAGTTCACGGAAGAAATAATTATTTACCCAATCAAAGGCAACAACATTGCGGATCGTTGCTCCACAAACAATACAGAATTCTTTCGTAATCTAAAGGTGACACCTACAATATGCATTGACCAAATGACATTACAGAATTAACTGCACAGGGTTCAAAATAAGGTGTAGATCAGCACTTCACAAGAATATCCTGTCTTACTAAGATATCCATTTGGCTCACCGGATATCAATTAAGAACTTGATGTTCAAGCTGAAAGGACGTAATCCTCTTAAAAGGCAGACTTAAAATTTAAATAAAATATATCGATAATCAAAGTGTATTAAAAATATCAAAAAGAATTGGGCACTGATGTTCATTAAAATAAAATAAATCACAATAATTGGTAGAGCATTCACATACAACAAATATAAACGTGCAATAAACGTCACTAAATCAAACTGAAAAAAAAATCATTTGTTTCAATGAAAATATACGTTGTGGTATCAAAAGGTTCCTAGACTAGTTATGTTTAATAAAAAATAGTATGTTTACCAATCTTTTAACACCATCTTCTTCGAAATAGTCAATTTGCGCAGCAGTCCGTCGGTCCCAGAGTTTCTACATTTTTGGAATCCAGCCCGGAAGTCGTGTTCCGTAACCGAGTCGAGAAACTTCTGCGATTCGTTCTGGATCTCAACAACGGTGTTAAAACGGTGACCTTTCAGCTGCCTTTTCCTCTTGGAGAAGGGATAGAAGTCCGCAGGTACCAAATCTGGCGAACAGAGTGGGTACAAAAGCAACCTCATGTTGTTTTTGGCGAGAAACTCACAAGTCAGGTGAGTTCGGTGACATGATACATTGTTGTCATGAAGAATCCAATTCTTCGCACATCACAGATCCGGTCGCTTTCGAGGAATCTCCTCCCTCAAACGTTTTCAAAACGTCGTTGATTGTCCTCCAACGATCCTCATGCACAAGCTGGTGAATTTTCTTCACATTTCCGGGGGATGACGCACGTGGCAGGTCTTCAAGATCGCTCGTCGTCTTCCGCTTTTAAAGTACTTGTGCAACTCGAAACATTACCTCGTCGCCATAAGCTTGCCGAAAAATGTTCAATGTCTCTGTAGAAGACTTTTCAAATTTGACGCAAAATTTCACGTTAACTGTTTGTTCTTGTCCATGACAAAATCGCAGACTACAGCTTACATGTGATCACAAAAACACAAGCTCCACAACTTGCAAAGTAAACACAGTGATGTCACTCGGCTCACTTCCTCATGAAGGTCACTGCTAGCTCTCACTGCGCACGTAACCGTGTGCTGCCATCAATAAATTTTGCAAAGAAATTAATTCTATACATTTCAAAAGAAGACCATTGTTTGAAGCAATGACGAAATCTTAGAAGACGGGCAAAATTTTAAACAATTGAACAGTGTTTTTATTCACGTATTATACTCCTGGTGGCCTACAATTACAGGGGAGACAATCTCTTCTACATTAATTTAAGTTGAGAAGCGGTTCGAAGTTTGAAGAAGATGGAGCGGATATACACATAGGTATACATACACATTTATATTACTTTGTCATATGCATTAAAAAGTTCTTAAAATTTCCGCTTGTTGGTAGCCGTGTATAGCGCTATTTTATCATTCTTTCAACGCAGCATAAACCGAGGCAAATAAATTACGCTAAACTAAGCATTTTTTAAAGATAATCAAGTTTCTTATAAAGAGAAAATACTTAACAGTTTAAAATGCATTCATGGGATATGCAACTTTTTGTTAGGTGGCGGGGATTATATCGTCGTAAATCGTTAATTGTTAAGCGTTAGAGTGAGAAGAAAGAGTGGAATTTTTTATATACTTGCATTTATTGTTGCACATGCAACTAGCAAATCCATCAAAGTCCTGCATTACAGTTTGGTATCGAAAGTGGGCAGCAATCTGACCTGCGGCTCAGTTTTTTCTTACCCATTGCTTATCTACGAACAGTGCCTAATGACTGAGAACAAGAAAGTCGGAGCAAAACGAGACATATATGCACGTGAGGCACCTTGTGCAAATATCTTCTACTATAGCCTCGAGTGAGTGGATTTGGTAGACGGAAACCGAAAGAAGCCCGTCGTATGTGTATATATTT
>NC_042999.1:132734806-132749806 GCF_006345805.1 Octopus sinensis | reverse complement strand
CTAACGGGGATCAAACATAAGACAATATAAAAGGGTACAACGAGTCCCCATGGAAAATTCTTTTGATATTAACTTTCCCTAAGAGTGTTTCACCTGAGTAGAGATTAATCTTCCATTTCTTCATACTAAAGCTAATTAGTTTTCTTATGCTGTCTGCTATACTGAATATACTCAAACATTCACTTATCCATGAAGGTGGGATCTACCTATCACGCACATATTGTTGTTATGCATTTGATGCACATACATCACAATCATATATGCACGACATAGTGACCTCCTATTAAAATATACAGCACATAATCTTGCAGGTAGGAACCAGTAGAGAATTTTGTTCAGGTTGAGTAACCAATCCCGCTCAAAGGTCCCTGAATAAGGTTTGTTTAAGGATGATGAGCAAAACGCCTATTTTTTCAGCGGTGAAATCCTAAACAATTTCTCACAAGACATGGCTATGGCGTTCCTCCACTACTCCTGCTCGTAATGAAAGATGCACATATCGTAAGCCACTAAGCGCAACTGGTTAAGGTCAAGCAACTAACATGCAAATATGTAGAATTAGTCACAATATTTGTTGTAGCTAATTTTTTATACCAAGACAAAACATGTACATGATAACATTTCCAATCAGCTTAGATCAAAAGCCACGAGAATCACTGCCTGGCATCGCATCAGAACATTATTATTATTATCTTTCTTCTTCTTCTTCTTCTTCTTCTTCTTCTTCTTCTTCTTCTTATTCTTCTTATTATTATTATTATTATTATTATTATTATTATTATTATATTATTATTATTATATTATTATTATTATTATTATTATTATGATTATTATTATGATCATCATCATCATCATCATTATTATTATCATTATTATTATTATTATTATTATTATTATTATTATTATTATTCAAAAGCCTTTTCAATATAAGATGCTTAACGTATATTCCTACTTGAAAAAGCCCCTTGGTGAGATTTTCATCCGGGGAAAAATCCATTTATAAATGTATTGTGTTAAAAAGCAGAATATTCTTCAACGCTAGTCGAAACGAAATAACTCCAGAAGTTGTCATGAGATCGACCGGTACGTACTTCGCCATTCTTGCACCTTCCTGATATCACGTATCCATGTCATTGTCGAAACGAAATCAAATCAGTCAGTTTGAGGTGTACGCATGTGGTCCGTTTTTGTGTCTATGTTTGTATGCGTACATATGAGTGTGCGCATTGTATATATATATATGTAGGCGTAGGAGTGATTGTGTGGTAAGTAGCTTGCTTACGAATCTCATGGTTCCGGGTTCAGTCCCACTGCGTCGCACCTTGGTCAAGTGTCTTCTACTATAGCCTCGGGCCGACCAAAGCCTTGTGAGTGGATTTGGTAAAGAAGCCCGTCGTATATATGTATATATATATATATATATATATATAATATATATGTACGCGTGTGTGTATATGTTTGTGTGTCTATGTTTGTTCCCCCAACATCGCTTGACAGCCGATGCTGGTGTGTTTACGTCTCCGTAACTTAGCGGTTCGGCAAAAAGGGACCGATAGAAGAAGTACTAAACTTGCAAAGAATAAGTCCTGGGGTCGATTTGCTCGACTAAAGGCAGTGCTCCAGCATGGCCACAGTCAAATGACTGAAACATGTAAGAGATGGTAAAAGAGAATATACAGAGAGAGAGAGAGAGAGAGAGAGAGAGGAGAGAGAGAGAGAGCGGGGAGAGCGACTTGTGGAAAAGAGGGAAACGATGAGAGAGAGAGAGACAGAGTGAGAGAAAGTGGGAAGTTCGAACACATGATTATGAAAGCTACTACCACATTTTTTTTTTTTTTTTTTTCAGTCGACAGAAATAGAAAATCTATTCTAACGAAGTTTCTTAACATTCACATGTAATTGTACAACACTGTTCCTATGGTTTATCATCGACTTCACTTGACTGTATTTCTAATACAGACCCATCGCACCGCCACCCTTGTTACTCTCATTGTTCCAGTAATTTTTGGTGTTATTGTCTTTGAAGTGAACTTAAGTACATTTTATGACGAGTCGATTCCAGCTATATTATGGATTGTTGCAATTTCATTGGAAGGTTCTAAGAATACATTTATTAACCACAAAGGATTGTAATTTAGAATTCTTAGAATAAGAATCAACGAAGAACAGACACGCATCTAAATAATCTACTTGATTCTCATGATGATTATGACAGACATGACAGAGACTGTTTCATAGAAGGACAGAATTATTAAAATAAAGTTATATTTCCTTGTATAACGTTGATATTTAATAAACTGTGGATTATAGAAATTATAATCACCGCAGATTTAATCAGATCGTGTTATATTGATATTGCTGGTAATATATGTTCCTAGTTAATAACCATATAAATCACTTCTACATATAGATATCCATGTGTATATATATATATATATATATATATGTGTGTGTGTGTGTGTGTGTGTGTGTGTGTGTATGTATGTATGTATGTATATATATATATATGTGTGTATGTAAGTATATGTATATATATATATATGTATGTATGCATGCTTTTATGTATACACATGTATATATGTATATGTACGTATGCATATATATATATATATATGTGTGTGTGTGTGTGAACAGCAACGCAGACATACATATATATGCACACCCCATATTTTGTGTATTTATAGTGACATAGTGTCTAGTATATGATCAATATGAATACTGACAAATACATCTATACATTTTCAATATTAACCAATAGCGATAATAGTTAGCTCATAAAAATTCTGTTCTGACCCATCGACTTTATCCTCAAAGACCGTATGTAAATTCAGTGTTCATATTAAAGCAAAAGTGTCTTTTGAATAAGGGAATACAATGAATATAGCTCTCCAACATGAAGCAGACGATCAAAGGGTTAGCTGATGTTCTTATTAGTAAAGAAGATAGAGGGCGCTATGAAACAGCACAGAAACGGCTATTGATTGTTTATTGGACCTCGCTCCAAAGTTATGATGTCATAAAACAGGGAGTTTTTTTCCTTGTAATTTTTGTCAGATGAAAGAGTGTTGATATATTTCTTTATTGAGTATTCTACATTAATCTTCGGCAACAAATCTTCTCCAAATACCCCTCAGCTTATCGGTATTCTACGCCATTTTACTTTCATACTGATTATTACCAAATATTAAAAAGAGAAGACACATATGATAAATACGGAATCATTTTCATAATTCTCGTTCTAACTACTTACTTTCGTGACTTCTGCAGACTCTCTAGGGCATTTACTTCGCACACAGGCAGACACTCACACATATACACACTAATACACATAACACACAGAGACCAATATACAAATCAGAGGTATATACAAACATATAAACACAAATACAAGAGCACATACATATACATAAACCAACATATATACACTCACTCATCAATTTCAGTCTATACGAATACATTATAGTTTTGAGATTAATGTATATGAGAGAAGAGGATCAAAATGTTTATAGATACACACACATGTACACAACCACATACATACATGTAAGGATGTGTGTATATATATATATATATTATATATATATATATATATGAATTTGTTATTCTACCTATATTGATATACGTAAACATATACATATACCTATATAAACATATATACATGTATATACGTGCGTGTGTATGTATATGCATATATATGTTTATATGTCTGCGTATACATATAATATATATGTATATATATATATATTTATGTATATTTATTACACACAGACACACACACACACACAACACACACACACACACACACACGGCGGCGAGCTGGTAGAAACGTTAGCACGCCGGGCGAAATTCGTAGCCGTATTTCGTCTGTCGTTACGTTCCGAGTTCAAATTCCGCCGAGGTCGACTTTGCCTTTCATCCTTTCGGGGTCGATAAATTAAGTACCAGTTACGCACTGGGGTCGATGTAGTCGACTTAATCCGTTTGTCTGTCCTTGTTTGTCCCCTCTATGTTTAGCCCCTTGTGGGTAGTAAAGAAATATATATATATATATATATATATATATATTATATATATATATATATATATATATATATATATATATTATATATATATTATATATAATATATATAGAATTATATATATAAATAGTACTATACAATATACTATATATATATACAATATACATACATGCATACAACATATGTATTATATATGTGCTTTGTGCCTTCACACATGCACGCACACTTATTAATGCCTCGTAATTACAGATCAGTTCAAGGATGAATACGTATGTTTGTCATTTAAACTTTTTATTTTATTTTTTAGGAAAGAAATTCCATTTTTTTGTTAAAAAATATTATTGCGTGACGTAAAGGGCGAGAGATTGTTAGGCATAATGTCTTGCGATATTTAGTTATGAGTTTTGTCGTCTTGCGTTCATATCGTGATGGTGTCAACTTGGCCTTTTACCAGGGTCGATTTATTTGAGTATATATTTGAATCCCACTCCCATCATAATTAGAATTGTTCCTATGATGATAAAAAAAATAACGCTATGTTTGGTTTTCTCCAAGGCGGCCCTGACCGAGTATAACTATAATCAAAACCATTTCTGTGATGACCATCTCACCATTTTCTTTCTATGCATTGTCTAGTCTACACTATATGTTACCAATGCCTCCATGTTTAAAGTGGTTGATTATGGTTGGTTTTTGATATTCCTAGAAGATCGAGTGATGTCATAAAGTCTACCCTACTGCCACGTAAAACTCCATTTTATCAGGTAATGTGACAGTGTATCTATTTTATTTCCAGTCACTTACAACTGCTTGACTATCGGGTGTTGTTATACACCGCTGGGCATACTGCGTTTTCCCCTTTTTCTTGATTACGCCATTCTTCTCCATCTTGGCCCAAATTGTTTTGCTAAATCCTCTTCCTATCGTCGTGAAGGACTTCTGAGTAGTCTTTCCCGATCTCTTTGATACCACTCAGCAACTACATAGGTCCATCGACCTATTGTCTATGAACCTTGTGACATGTCTAACGTAACAGAGCTTATGCTTTCGATATTCCGCGATACCGTTGCTCACTTCGCTTCGTTTATAAATCCCCTTATTTCGGTTATAATATTGCCAGCATGGATCTTTCCATGGCGTTCTGTGTCGTAGCCAATGTATATTCTTTCCTCTTCGCAATAGCGCATGTCTCCCTTGCGATAAGAGCGATGCTAGGACTGTGCTATTGAAGAGACTAGCACACAGAGTCTTGTCCAGCGTTGCATTGAGCACATCATTTATCAAGATAAATGTCTTCCATTTTACCCTTATTCTCCTAGAGATTTCAGCGTCCATATCTCGGCGCATATTCATCGTCTGCCACAATTTTATATTTTACACTAAAGAGCTCCAAAGAATGGGTTATCTAATGCAAAGTATACTGTTCAATTTATTTAAACTCTTAGTTATAGCGTGCTTATTAACAACTTTTCAGTTAACAGTTAAAGAGAGAACTAGATACCTGATAAAATTTATACACGTGAGTGAAACTGGTCAAGCTGTTCACTTTTTTATTTGGTTGGACATTCAGCTGGATTTTCTTTTTCTTTTTCGTTCTTTTGTTCATGATGATACTGTATATAGAGGAATGGTGTTTACATTTTCCTATTGCATACAGAATAGGCGAAAAGCTATAAATGTAGCACAGGTTTGATTGCATGGTTAGGAATTTCGCTTTACAACCTCTAGGTTTAGGATTCACTCACACTACACAACTCCTTGGGAAAGTGTGTTCAATACTTTGCGAGTAAATTGAGTGAATTTAGTAGACATATATTGTCGTGACTTCCTAAAACAATTTTAATTCTATTTTGCAAAGCTTCATGTTATCCATACTATATACTATATACACACAGAGAAAGGAGTGATAGGGGAATTATAATATATATCATTATATGCATATATATATATATATATATATATATATATACAATACATACATACATACATACATACATACATACATACATACATACATACGTACGTACGTACGTACGTACGTACGTACATACATACATACATACATACATACATACATACACACAAACATACATACATACATACATACATACATACATACATACATACATACATACATACATACATACATACATACATATGTCCATGAGTAAATAAGCAGCTGATGCATTGAGACAGACAGTCATACTAATACACACACACACATCCATATTCATAGAGGGTTAAGAATAAATTTGTTGCTTCCTGAAATGATATTGTTATAAGTAAGTGCAAAAATAAAATTAAAAAAACATGTTATAATCGATGGTCATAATATAACTCCTCATTTTCTGGACATCACAGCCACTCAACGTCATTTCCTTGCCAATTGAATTATGGGATAGCAAATAATCTGGAAATACAGCCGGCTAGATTAAGACACTTGTTTCCGGTTTTGCATCTGCTGGTCTGATTTACCGCAGTTCCATACAAATTCGGTAAGTAAAACATCTGCAATAAGAATTAGAGTGTTGACAAAAGGACGGATCACTGCGGGGAAAGTTGAGTTATGTTCTATTGCTATTTTGTTTTGTTCTAAGAAAAAGAATCGGTGTATGCTTATAATATATATGAACTGCGTGCGCTTGCGTATGTATATGTGAAGATTAGTCGGGTATTGGTGTAGTGTAGGGGATAACGACAGGAGAACGGCTGCAAGCAATGACAAATGAATAAACAGCTAGATGATTTACTGCAATCGTTTCAGTTGATATTTTTGCTATTATTAATTCAACTTCTTTTTGTTGTTGTTGTTGTTGTTGTGTTGTTGTTGATGTTGTTGCTTAACCCTTGTGTAGTCCTGAGGAAGTAAACCTATGATTTAAGGAAACATAGAAATACGAGATGGTCATGTTTGGAATGCCGTAGCTATCTCATATTTTTCCTGTGAACAGAGAACTGGGCTCAACATTACCCAGCATGCATTTCCTAAGACGGCTGAATATGATTTGAGGATATCTTAGCAGTTACTTTTAGCAAGTCGAGCGACCACGGAGGGACTTCTTCTATTTGCATTTATTGTTGGCAGTGTTACTAGTGACTGTAATTTTAGCGATGGTTGTAATTTTAGGGCGTTGGACTAGTGAATCGGAAGATCATTGGATCGAATGCTTCATAGAATGCCCTTCTACTTGTTTCGGTCATTTGATTACAGCTATGCTGGAGCACCGCCTTAAAGGGCTTTTTAGTCAAAGAAATCGAACCTAGGATTTATTCTTTGTAAGTCTAGTACTTATTCTATCGGTCTCTTGTGCCGAACCGCTAAATTACGTGGACGTAAACACACCGACACTGGTTGTCAAGCGATGGTGGGGTGAGGGACAAACACAGACACAAAGGAACACACACACACACATAAATATATACACATATACAACGACTTCTTTCAGTTTCACAAGGCTTTGGTCGGCCTGAAGCTATAGTAGAAGACACTTGCCCAAGGTGTCACACAGTGGTTGGGAAGCATGTGGTTCTAAGATTAATACCCTACCATCTACAAATTCGTTTTTCTTTTGCTTATTTTCCTGGGAATTCCAGACTAAAAATCATAAGTACAAGTGAAGTAGTAAAGTAAGAAGATAGATTATACTAACAATAACTTATCCTCAAAATGTACTATTTTCTAAGAAATTATTATTTTTGCTATTTTTATTGCTGACGGTGTTAGACTAAACAGAATGGTGAAACATAAGTACAGAAACACAGTTTTCAATATTACTCTGGTGTCTAAGACGACGAGCTAGAAGAATCATGAAGACACTGGGCAAAATGCTTCGCGGCATTTCGTCCGTCTTTACGTTCTGAGTTCAAATTCCGCCGATGTCGACTTTTGCTTTCATCCTTTCAGGGCCGATAAAATATGTACCAGTTAAGCCCTGGGATTGATGTAATCGACTTGGTACTTCTCCCTAAATTGCGGGCCTTGTACCAAAATTTGAAAGCAAAATTAGTGAAGACTGAGGCGGCGAGCTGGCAGAACCGTTAGCACGCCGGGCAAAATGCCTCGCGGCATTTCGTCTGTCTTTACGTTCTGAGTTCAAATTCCGCCGAGGTCCACTTTGCTTTTCATCCTTTCAGGGTTGATAAAATAAATATCAGTTGAACACTGGGGTCGATGCAATCGACTAAGTCCCTCCCCGAAAATTGCTGGCCTTGTTCTAACATTTGAAACCAATATTAATCAAGACTAAAGCAGCGATTTAGCAGAATCGTTGCCATGCTGGGCAAAATGCTTCGCCGTATTTCGTCCGTTTTTACATTCTGAGTTCAAATTTTGCTGAGGTGGACTTTGCCTTTCATCCCTTTCTAGGTCGATAAAATAAGTATTAGTTGAACACTAGAGTCGATATAATCGACTTACCTTATGCCAAAATTTGAAACCAATATCATATAACTATTGTCTTATCGTCAGAAGATAAGTGAGTTCTATGACACGTTACGAGGCCTCCCAGGATGGTGAGTGAGAAATAGCTAGGTATACCCTAACCGAAGATGTGTTCTGAATGCTTGCGATAGAGCGAACTCCGTTGAATGTACAGCTACCATAAGGTATCCGGTACACCGTCCTTACAGTTTCGCCAATCCAACAATCTGGATTGTTATCGTATTTTGTTTTCATCGACCCCAAATGGCTGAAAGAAAAGGCTGAACTCAGCGGTATTTGAACATTGAGAGTAGATATTTGAAACAAATATTGCCAAGCATTCTAAATACTCTTCCTATTCGCCATCATTACTATGCGCACTGACAGAATTGTTAGAACACCGGTCAAAATTCTTTGCAGCATTTCTTCCGGCTTTTGGTTCTGAGTTCAAATTTCTCCGAAGTTGGCTTTGCCTTTTATCCTTTCAGAGTCGATAAAATAAGTACTAGTTGAGGTCGATGCAGGTGACATTCCCCTCCCCTCAAAATTGCCGTCTGTGTGCCAAAAATTAGAAAGAAGACTTGTCTTTCCATTCTAAGTTCAAGGCCTATCGGTGCTGACTTTATATTTGCTGTCCGCAGTGTCGATAAACTAAGCACTAGCCAAGTACTGACTAGGGGAGATAACTTAGATGTCTTAGATATGTTTCTGCCAAAGATTGACCCAGGCAACGTGTACCTTAACAGCACCACCTGATAGGATCTGTTAAGTCATTTTTAAGTCAGGTTTTGTGGCATAATGATCCATTCAAGTAGGGAGTTGTTGTTGACTGAAATGTATCGAGGTATAGATGGTTTATCTGGTATGCTTTGAAGAAATTTGTCCAGAAGGTAATGGGGTTATCTTTCTTGATTTGTTTTCGGATGATGCAAATCAGAGCAGGCTCTATTGAGGTAAAGACGGTGTTTTAAGGCGGGAAGAAAGCATTTTCTTCCTAGGTCGGTCGTTATAATTTACAGAAGTGGTTAGAAGTTTGGTTGAAATTTATCCACCCGATACATATTTGCTTTCAAATAACGGTAGCTAACGTGATATCCGTATCGCTCGAATTGCAAAGACACAGCATTCTCATCCTTGCTGTCGTAGATGAAGGAAACCAGTGATAACCTATTAAAAATCTGTAACCAACGATGCTGTTGTTTATAAAATGTGATATGTGTGTGTGTGTGAATGTGTGTGTGTGTGTCTATGTATGTATGGATGTATGGATGGATGGATGGATGGATGGATGAATGGATGGATGGATGGATGGAGAGGGGATGGATGAAGGCGTGATGTGTCGTAAAGCGCCTGGTTCGAAACCACGTGGTTCTGGATTCAGTCCCGCTGATTGACAGCTTGAGCAAGTGTCTTCTACTATAGCCTCGGGCCGACCAAAGTCTTGTGAATGGATTTGGTAGTGATGACTTCATACCTACGGTAATGTGTCGTGTCAAAGCAATAGACTTGCCTTATAACTATTCCGAGAATATACCAGAATATATTACAACCTTTATGAACGTTCTTTAGTGGAACTTTTACCAATCGCTTGTAATTAAAACTCCTTTACGCATTAGCTTCTCTCTGTACGCTGTATAAATATATAATCTGACCCGACACCAATTGTTCACTTATCTTTCTTTTTAGTTTATTACACACACACACACACAAAACCACATACACGCACACACACATACACGCGTACATACACACACGTACACGTACACATACACGACCGCGCGCGCGTGCAAACACACATGCGCATACACATGTAACGGGTTTCTATCAATTTCCCTTTATCAAATCCACTCACAAGTCTTTAGCAAACCCGAGGTTATAGTAGAAGACACTTGCCTAAAGTGAAAGTGCTACGCAGCAATGGGACCGAATCTGAAACCCTGTTATTGGGAAGAAAACTTCTTATTTCTTTACTGCCCACAAGGGGCTACACAGAAAGGACAAACAAAGGCATTAAGTCGATTACACCGACCCCAGTGCGTAACTGGTACTTAATTTATCGACCCCGAAAGGATGAAAGGCAAAGTCGACCTCGGCGGAATTTGAACTCAGAAGGTAACGGGCAGACGAAATACTGCTAAGCATTTCGCCCGGAGTGCTTACTACACAACCACGCCTGCGCCTACACACACGCGCACACACACATCCACAAATTATATATATTATATAATATAATTTTAATATATATATATATAATTTTAATATATATATTAAAATTATAGTTTAGGGTATCTATCACGCTGGAAATACCAGCCAAAACTTAAGTTTTGGCTGCTATTCCCAGCGTGGTGGTATCTCTTAGATACCTTACATTATGATTTTAATAATAATTATTACCTTTGAAGATTTTTATTCCCATGCTGGCCACTTGATAAGATCGATATTTAAATTAACGATCTTATCCTCGCCTCCCCCATCTCCCAACAACATCACACCACACCACACTACACCATACAGCATTACACATCACATCACAACACACCACCCACACACCAGCACTGACCAATTTCCATCCCCACATTTTCACACCTACACATACATACACGCACACGTCCAGACCACCAGCCCTCTTTCACACGCACATACCTACTCTCTTATACACACACGCACCTTCGTGTTGGGGGGTCATCTTTAGTTTGTTATTTCCCCTACTTCTTCGCTCTCCTGTGTAACCCTTCTGTCGCCATGATAGATCGTTAGCCACGACACATTTTTTTCTCCTAGTTTCTCTCCTTGTTTTTTTTTCTGTGTTTTTTTCTGCGTTATACTAATAGATCTGTTTGTTTTGTACACCACCTGTCTTCGTCTTTTGTTTTTGTTTGTAAACTCTCCCTATATATATATATGAAGAATTCTTGAAATATTGGTTTCAAATTTTGGCACAAGACCAGCAATTTCAGTATAGGGATAAGTCGATAACATTAACCCCAGCGCTCGATTGGTACTTATTTTATCGACTTTGATAGGATGAAAGACAAAATCGACCTTGGCGAAATTTGAACTCAGAACGTAAAGACGGACGAAATGCCGCTAAGTGGTTAGCAGGCTTGCTAACGATTCTGCCTATTCGCCGTCTTGAACTCTTGAAATATTGAAAATACTTGTGTACAAGCTCTCAATATACTGGATGGCTGCTGAAGTCGCGTCTACTGACTCTCGTCCCCTCTATCCTCTAAATGTTTCGTGTGAACAACGAGAATAAACATGTGCTGTTCTCTGGTATTTTTCTTGCTGGACATTCACAAGTCCATGTTACTACCTGACTACACCGAGATTTTCAATTTCCTCGGCTCTCGCATATCTAACTCTCTATCGCTCTAAACTTCTCTCTCTCTCTCTCTCTTCTCTCTCATTCCCCCTCTTTCTCTCTGTGTTTTTCTCTTTCTCCCTCCGCATTTTTTCTTACACCCACTCTCTTTATGCTTTACACTTATATTTCCACCACTTAATTTTCTATATCTTGCTATTTTCATCAACTTACCTCTCTCTTTCCCTCCCTCTCTTTCCTTCCACATTTTGAAGTCTTATATTGTCTCCACACCCTCCCCTTCTCTCTCTTTCTCTCTCTCTCTCTCTCTCTCACTATCTATCTATCTATCTATCTATCTATCTATCTATCTATCTATCTATCCCCATTTCACTCTTCCTACCCTATCCTATCTACTTCATGTCTCTATTTTCATTCAAACGTCCCTCTCCATCCCTATTTTTCTTACTTTCACTTTCCCCGAGACAACTTTCTTCTTTACTGCACGCTAGATTTTTTATCTCCCTCTTTCACTCGCACTCACTCTCTTGTCTCTCTCTCACCACATTTAATCTCACTTTATTTATATTTCTTCTCTGTCTGCTTGTCTGTCTCTTCTTTCTCTCAAACCCACACATATACATCTACACAACCTACATGACTCAATACAATAGTCACCATCGATGATGGAAGAGAATAGAAAGAAAACCAATAAATGGTAGAATGCTAAACACACACACACACACATACACACATACACGTATGCATATATCCCTATATATGTGTATATATATAAGTACATACATATATATACATATATATATACATATACACATATACATATATATATATATACATATATACATACATATATATACATATATATATATACATATATACGTACACACACATATATATATATACATACATACATACAACACATACATACATACATACATACATATATGCACGCATACATACAATACATACATGCATTCATACATACACACATATACATACATGGATACATACATTACATTATGTGCTTGTGTGTTTGTAGTGAGTATGTGTATGCATTCAGAGAGCAAGAAACAGGCAGGCTGACGAACAGACAGGCTGGCAGACAGATAGATATGCAGGCAGGCAGGCAGGTAGGCAGACACAGTAGGAGTGAAGTGTCTGTAGGAATAAATGAGATGTAGATTGGTTCATGAGGAAAGGGAAGGAGAAATAAGTGATGGGGGAGGTGACATCCATTGAAGTCAATGACACGACAAAACAGCTGAAGACTATTGTAAAAGAAAGGAAGAAATACGGAAGGACGTTGGGGACACACAAAAACGGACTTATTAAAAACCACAAAGTTCAGAGACAGTTGTATGAATGCATTGCTGTTAGCTTACTAGTCTCACTGTAGCTACCTAATGAAACAATAGAGTCTACATATTATTATTCAGCGAGCTGGCAGAATCGTTAACCCGCCGAACTTAGCGGCACTTTTTCCGTCTTTACGTTCTGTGTTCGAATTCTGCTAAGGTCGATTTTTGCTTTTCATCCTCTAAGGGCTGATAAAATAACAACCTGTCAAGTACCGGTGTTAAAGTAATCGACGATCTCACTCCCCCAAATTTCAGGACTTGTGCCTGTAGCACAAAGGTTTGTTGTTGTTGTTAAGGCGGCGAGCTGGCAGAATCGTTACCGCACAAAATGTTTAGCAAGCCTTACGTTCTGAGTTCAAATTCCGCTGAGGTCGATCTTGCTCTTCATCTTTTCGGAGTTGTGAAATAAATAGAGAATACCAAACGAGTTCCCTATGGATACCGTATTTATTACAACGAGTGGCTTGTAAACGTAGTTGTAATAAAGCCACGAGTTGTAATAAATACGGTATCCATAGGGAATGAGTTTGGTATTTTATTTATTACACACGAGTAAACGACCATATTTTATTAACCCAATAACTAAATTCTTCATGTTTAGTTGTAACTTATGAATGACAAAAGTAAGGCCGTCACCGTGATTTCGGGTCATCACCATGGATTGACCAATCAGAAGCAGCGCTGTCACCGTGACCTCGGGTCATCACCATGGATTGACCAATCAGAAGCAGCGCTCGCAGTATCTGACATATGTTAGATACCAAAAATATCTCAAAGTGTTCTCACTCACATGTGTGTAATAAGTACCAATAAGTAATCGATGAGTTGGTATGAGTTTTGTCCCTCAAAATTTCAAAGGGGAATGTTGTTACTATCATTATTATTATTATTATATTATTATTATTATTATTATTATTATTATTATTATTATTGTTAGAACATCGTAAGAAATGGTATGCAATATTTTTTCTGGGCCCTTACCTTCTGCGTTCAAATTCCGTCTAAGTCAACTTTGCTTTCCATTCTTTTGCGGTCGATAAAATAAAGTATTAGTCAAGTACTGGGATCGGTGTAAGTGATTTAACTTCTCCCCCGAAATTTCTGTCCTTGTGCCACAATTTGAAGTTCTTCTTATTATTATTATTGATAGAGAGAAACAGAGAGAGAGCAACGCGTGCCATCAAAGTAATACTGGGGTACAAATATACGAAGCCCAACCTACTCATCATGACTACCCGTCTGATAAGGGTACACAGGCATGTGCATCACAACCATATGTGCGTGACACGGTGATCTCATATCAAGATAAACAACGCATGACCTTGTAGGTGAGGCTCAGTTAGAACTCTCTTCAGGTAGATTAACTCATTCCGCTTAAAAGGTTCCTGAATAAGAGTTGTTTAAGGATGATGAATGAAATACCCGTTTCCAGGGGTGAATTATTCAAACCTCAAATAATTCTTCTCAACAAATAGCTATGATGCTCCCCTACTACTCTGCTCGTGAACAGAGATGCATATATCGTCAGCCACAAAGGGACATGCTCAAGCTGTTTAAGGTCAAGCAACCGACAAGCAAATCTGTGGTATTGAGCAGAATATTTTGTTGTAGTCCATCTTTTACACTAAGACAAAACAATCAGTTAGGATCAGAGTCTATGAGAGTCATTGCCTGGCACTGCATCAGGATAGTTTTTATCATCATCATCATCATCATCATCATCATCATCATCATCGTCGTCGTCGTCAGTACATGTTTTTTTTTTTTTGCTTTTAACAAATCTCTGCAGCTTTCCTTCTTGGTAAGTGGAGTTTGTCGATATTATTTATAAAGCGGCCTGCATCATGCGGTCGAGTTTTAACTAATCACGGTAGCTCT
>NC_042999.1:132722306-132729806 GCF_006345805.1 Octopus sinensis | reverse complement strand
ACAGACGTCAGTAAACTGCAGATATAATAACATCTGACATTGCCATTGGACAGAGAAGAGCGGCATTTTTTATTACGTTTTCTTCCTGAGTTCTTTTTTATTCTTTTGTTATACTTACCTCAAAGCCTCGTCTTACTGTTCTTCTTTCATGGCTTCTTTCTTTCTCTCTTTGATTTTTTTCCCCATTATTTCTGAATTTCCCTTTCTATTGCTACTTCTCTATATCTTTCTCTGTACCTAAGTTTATTCACGCTCGCCTTTCCGTCTCAACTTCTCGTTGTACACAAACTTCTTTCATTTTTAACCAAGTATGTGGTTTGGGTTATATAGATGCTAAAGATGTATGATTTAAGTTACTCTGACATTCCGGCAATTGTTTTTGGACAATGAATACCTTGCCTATGTATCCACATATGTATGTATAATGTACCTACGTATGTATATATACATGCGCATACACATGTATACATTTCTGTATGTATATATGTATATAACTATGTATACTTATATATAAATATGTTTGTACATAGGCATATTTATGTATTCGTAGATAGATGGATAGATAGATAGATGATAGATAGATAGATAGATAGATAGATAGATAGATAGATAGATAGATAGATGGATAGATAGAGATAGATAGATAGATAGATAGATAGATAGATAGATAGATAGATAGATAGATAGATAGATAGATATAGATAGATAAAGACATACTCGTGCAATAGCATACGAAATATTCGAATGAAAGTATTATAGTTTGCTCATCCTACGCACACACACACACACACGTATGTATATATATATATATTAATAGAGGTCATAAAAGTGACAGAGGGTGCTGACTAGCACCTCTTTTGCTAAAAATAAGAGTTAAAAGAACTCCAAAGCCAGAAAAGTATATATATATATATATATATACAGACAGACAGACAGACAGACATGCATACATACATACATACATACATACATACATACATACATACATACATACATACATACAGGCGCCTGTGTGGCTATGTGGCGAAGAAATACGCTTCGTAGTCATGTGGTTTCGGGGTTCAGTTCCACTGAGCGGCAACATCAAGTGTCATCTTCTATAGCACCGGGTTGACAAGACCTTGTCAACGACGTTGATGGACAGAAACAGTGAGGAAGCCAATCGTCTATATACGCACGCGAGTACACGCTAGCACACATCTTTCGAATTGTGTTAGCCTTTCACCGCTTGACAACCGATGTTAGCTTGTTTGCGTCCAGGTAACGTTGCGAAAAGAGTAACATAGAATAAACAGCAGATTGAAATTAGTATTAGTTTGAACTGATTGACTAAAACCCATCCCCAATTTATAACTAAAACAATGTTAAACTATAAGAGAAAGAATATGTATGAGTCTTTCATCTTTTATTTATTTTATTCATTGGACTGCAGCCATGCGGGGAACTGAGGGGTGTAGTTGAACAAATGGCATCCATTGGTCTTTTTTTCTCAAATTTGGCGTTTTGATCTGTGCATCTTCTTTCTTACTCTTCAATTTAAAATTCGAACTTCTCTCCACCCGCACCATAATTTAGGATGTATCTAGAAGTTCTTGGGCTCCACGCGAATATATATATATATATATATAATCAAAATAAGCAACAGGATATCAAGAAGTGATGCAGTACGACCGTTTCAAGCGACTCCATTTAATTGAACAATGTAATCATTACATCAATTTCAATGCAGGGATATCCTCAGCTGTACAAATAAATAGAATTTTAATCCGTCAGACACATTAATATAATATTACTCAAATTCTCTAATAAATCAAAAGAAAAAAATCCATGTTGTCGCTATTGTAGCTAAGAATATACTAAACTTCTGAGAAATGTATGAAGTTTGTTGAGGTCTAGCTTGTAAAGGATTGTGGTTCATTTTTAATTTATTAGTCTTTTTATCAACTACTAAATCTAAGACTAGAGGACTGTGTGTGTTTAGAATGGAGGGCAGGAGTGCGTTGACAGCTCATAGCTAGGTATGGTCATAAATATTGCCAAGATTTTAGGAGTAGTATAAAGTAACTATCTATAAAGGAGGCTGAGTAGGGGAAGACCCCGAATCAAGATGTTAATTACCAGTTATACAATGGAAATTTTATCATAGGGTACTATGGGTGATTGTTTATAAACAATATTGTTATATTGTATAAAGATAAAATTTAAGATTATCAAAAATGATATCATAACCAAAATAGATAAAATGTGTATATACACCAATTTTCAACATCAAAAAGCAAAGATTACATAGAATCAGTTTAATATTCATTTATGTACTTAATTATTTACTTATTAGGTAGTTTCTATAAAGACTGCTCTGGGCATTTACTTATGGAATACTAGAAAGATAAACATGCTATCTACATATTACTTATAAACAAAGAATCAGAAAAAAATAAAAGATGTGTACAGATACACACATATTGTTATCTATGTGCACACATGCAAACATACACAAATATTTATACGTTATTATGGATACATTATAATCAACTCGCATAGACTTAAGTAACTAGAAAGTATATGTCTCTTATTAAGAACAGTAACACCTTATAAGGGATAAAAGGTTAATAGGTAAGGATATCAAAATAAGAAGAAAAAATAAGAATTAATTGAGGATAGTAAGAAATATATATATATATATATATATAAGTTAGTTATTGAGGCCGGTTACTAATGAGATTTCGCCTAGCAGATAATCTTATTTGCTAAAGAAATTTGAAACCTAGGTATAACCGCAAAAAAAAACAAGGTAAAAGTTTTTATTTTTCATTTCCTTCGAAAATTGCTATTAAATAATGGTTTTGGCCGTTTTGGCTGCTTCTTGTAGCATGTAAAAATTACCTGAAGCGTAGTTTTCTTTTGTGTTTAAATGTACACTATTTTAAAATAAGTATATATATGTGTTTGTGTGTGTGTGTATATATATAACTATATATATATACACACATACATACATATACATATGCACATATATATATATATATGTATATATATATATATATATATATATATATATAATATATATATATATATAATATATATATATATAATATATATATATATCGCAAATATCTCCTTCGAGTAAAACCACCAATAGAAGAGAATATGACCAAAGACTGCGTGTACTCCATCCCATGCAGCTGTGCTAGGTTACACAAAGGCGAAACATGCCGCCCCTTCAAAATAAGGGTAGACGAACATCGCAAAGCTGTGACACGAGGAGATATTGTTAAATCAGGTATAGCTGATCATGTATGGAAAAATGGAGACCACTTCCTCCTGTGGGATGAAGTTAAAATAATAGACAGAGAATACCACTGGAAAATACGAAAACTAAAAGAAGCAGCACATGCTAGGACACAACAACCTCCTAAGCAGACCGAGTGTAGATATGAGCAGCATATGGGAACCGGTATTAAGGAAGGATAGAAAAATAGTAGATTTATAAGATTTATATTCACTCCATAATTGCCCACGGAAATATGGCGTATGCTGTATGCTTGGTCTACCAGTGCAATAATATAACCACGCGCATATTTAGTACATTTGTCATTTGCTCTGTAGCCATTTCAACAACTACAATGGTAAATACATTTTCTCTGGACATCTAATGTAGTTCTACCTTCATTCGGTATATGCTACATTTTCTATACTATTTAATATTACAATATAACTAAGGCGGCGAGCTGCCCACCGGGAAAAATGCTTAGCGGCATTTTGTCCATTTTTACATTCCGAGTTGAAATATGGCTCAGTGAACAACAACAACAACAATAATGATGATGATGATAACATTGAAAATTACCTTAGGAATGAAACCCCAATAATAATGATGATGATAACATCGAAAAACACCTTAGGAATGAGACCCCAATAATAATGATGATGATAACATCGAAAAATACCTTAGGAATGAGACCCCAGGTTCGACATTTCCCCAAGACACCTGAAGAAGGCTGGAGGGTATATCAGCCGAAACGTTGTGTTAACAACAAATAAGATGAGCACAAATAACCGTCAAATGTAAATAATATAAATAATTCCTCATCTCTTAAATATAGAACTGTTTTATTCAAAATATTCCCCTCTCCGATTAACACACTTATTGCAGTGATTTCTGCAGTTTTTCTAAGCTCTGTAAAAGAACTCGGAAGGTCCGGCCTCCAGCCAGGCCTTTCGCAATACTCTTAAAACCAGGATCTCTTCAGTACCACCTCATGTGTATTTATACACACACACACACACACACATACACACAACACACACACACACATACACACACACACACACCACACACACACACACACACACACAACACACACACACACACACATATATATATAATATATATATATATTAATTATTATATAGAAGGAGCTTCTACAGGACTAGAACTGTTTCATTCAAGAGAAATCTTCAGGAAGCTTCCTGAAGATTTCTCTTGACTGAAACAGTTCTAGTCCTGTGGAAGCTCCTTCTATATAATAAATTAATTTTACTCTGCTATGTATTGAGTACCTTATTTACTGTGGTTAACCCCGAATCAACCCGGGACCTACATATATATATATATAATAAACTTTACATAAATAAATAACATGAAATACACGAAGGGACGAACAAAGAGACAAACGGGTCATTCAAAGCCTTCATTCTTCAGTCAGAACTGAAACTGATCCCTCATCGCAGATTTCGGCTGTTTAATTCTGAGATCCGCTCTGAATCAGCCAGCCACAGAAGGAAAGAATGCAACGCAACAGAGACGAACATGAAACGAAAAATCTTTTTTGGAGACAGTAACGGTTAAAAACATGGATGACACAGGCGCCCTACGGCTTTGAGACAAAAAGAGAGACACAAAAACAATATCAGCAAGCGTGGAAAAATAATTACCTTTTCGGTGCTAAGACATATGTTGAACAAGCGGCCGATGGAAACAGAATGGCTGAGGCAGCAAGTCGCAATAGGGTAAGAGAGAGAAGGGAGTAAGAGAGAGAGGGGACCAAGGAGGGTGGAAGCCGAGGACAGAAGCAGTGACCGAGAGAGAGAGGGAGAGAAGGAATCAGAGAAGAAGCAGTGACCAAGAGAGAGAGGGAGAGAAGGAATCAGAGAGGCTGGGAGATAAAGGCGCCAAAACAATTTGGCAACGAAGCAATGGCGAAGGAAAGAAAATAGTTTAAAGACATCGTGCAGGGGTTTTGATATGATAAACATAAAGAAGTTATTATGCACGTACGCTGCGAAATATATAATAAACCTTTACATAAATAAATAACATGAAATACACGAAGGGACGAACAAAAAGACAAACGGGTCATTCAAAGCCTTCATTCTTCAGTCAGAAACTGATCCCTCATCGCAGATTTCGGCTGTTTAATTCTGAGATCCGCTCTGAATCAGCCAGCCACAGAAGGAAAGAATGCAACGCAACAGAGACGAACATGAAACGAAAAATCTTTTTTGGAGACAGTAGCGGTTAAAAACATGGATGACACAGATGCGCGTGCGCGCGCGTGTGTGTATGTATATTGTATATGTATAAATTAATAATACGGAGAACAGATTTATATATCTTGGACAGCTAGTCACTTGCTTTTCTAACCAGCAGAATTTACGCTATTTTTAGAATACTAACACCAGGTGCATGAAATTCTTTGGCTGGACTTGTATTTAATTCAGATGGTTTCTGGAACGCCGTTAACAGCACCTTGATGAAGCAGCAAATAACACCAAAATGCATATCAAGAAGCAAAATTTTACAGCGTGCACAAAATTGCTACAGAAGCATATGTAGGCGAAGAAGGAAAGATCTGAATAACAGCAGAATAAAACTGGATATATAAATCTCTGTTCTTCTTATTAATTTGTAATTTCTTCTCTACCGACAACATGCAGTCTCTATAGAAACATGGATTTACCGATGTGAAGATCTACTGAGGGTGGTAAAATAAAACTAACTGGAGTCTTTCTACACTCACCGCGTTCAGTCAACATTATTAACCGGTAAAAGTGCTAGGATTGTATATCCCTACCAGCCTAATTTGGAATCTTACCTGTATATATACAAGGGTTGGACAAAATAATGGAAACGCCTCGCATCATAATTTTGAAATATCTATAAAACCGTCAAAAACTTGTTTATTTTTGTTCTTTGATTTATTATTAGTGTTGCTTAATATGTTTTGCTAAAATTGCTGTTTCTTTTGAGATATCATCAGAAAAAGGTAATTAAAATCCATGAAAATGATAGATCTCTCGGACTTTAAAAGAGGTCAAATTGATGATGCTCGTATGGTAGGCGCTAGTGTAACGAAAACAGCCGAAATGTTTGGTGTATCAAGAAGTACTGTCTCGAAAGTAATGACAATCTTTGAGAAAGGGGGAAAACCTCCTCGTAGAAATAAAACTCCAGAAGAAAACCAAAACTTTCAGATAGGGACCGTCGGACTCTTACACGAATTGTTAGAAAGGATCATAAAAGTACAACTCCCAAAATTACTGCAGAACTTAATGACAAATTCGGAACACAGTTTCCACAAAAACTGTTCGCCGGGAGCTGCACAAAGCCGGATTTCATGGGAGGGCTGCAATCAGAAAACCACCACTTTCGAAAACAAACGTTGCAAAGCGTTTAGAGTGGAGTAAAAACCTACAGAATTGGTCCCTAGAGCAGTGGAAGAATGTTATTTTCTCGCACGAGTCAACCTTTACCTTATTTCCGACCACCGGCCGAGTATCCGTGTGGAGTCAGCTACAAGAAGCATTTGACCCAGACTGCCTTCTTCCAACTGTTAAACATGGAGGAGGATCTGTGATGATCTGGGGTGGGGTCTTTATCTTCGAAATCCGCCGGCTCAATGGTTTCCTTTCATGGCAGAATTAACAGACAAGACTATTTAAACATTTTATCTGATCAAATTCATCCTATGGTTGTGGAACTGTTTCCGGAGGGAAGCGCAATCTTTCAGGATGATAATACATCAATTCACACAGCTAAAGATGTTACTGAATAGTACAAGGAACATTCTAGTGAAGTTGAACATCTTATCTGGTCACCACAGTCCCCAGATCTCAATATTATTGAAGATTTATGGTGAATTTTAGAAAAACAAGTAAGGAGTCGATATCCTCCACCATCATCACTTTAAGAACTGGAGAATGTTTTGGCTGGAGAATGGACAAAAATTGATTTGGAAACAATTCAAACTTTGTGCGAGTCCATACCTCGTAGAATTCAAGCTGTAATTACTGCCAAAGGCGGTCCTACCCCATATTAAGACAAAATTGTTTGAAATTTTAAGGTGATTCGATTAACCCCTCTGTGTGTATGTATGTATGTATGATGTATGTATGTATGTATGTATGTATGTACAAACATACTCATTTTTATTTCTCATCAAATACATTTATGAGGCGAGAATTTCGTGCATGCTACTCAAACTGACTTGAAATTCTTGT
>NC_042999.1:132677306-132712306 GCF_006345805.1 Octopus sinensis | reverse complement strand
TTATAGTTAGGTTCACTGCGTTGTTAAGTCTGTTGTGCGGTGGTGGAAGAACAGCAGTTGAACCTGTGACCTCGTGGTCGTTTACTAGCATGGCTTCCACATATCTGTGACTTCTGGGAGTTGACTGGCGATGTAATGTAAGAGAGTTAACTCTAAATGGATAACCGGATCAGTAAGTTATAGGTTGTAGGCGGTTCGTATTTATAAAGGAAGCCGTATATAAATGTAAAGTATAAAACGAGCGTCGGTCCGATCTAACGTGTAGGGGGACTCGTTGCCGTAATAATATTTAGTTATGAAGAGTGCACAGAGAAGAAACGTCGGAAGGGGAAAATTTGCGTGTAATTATCGTTGGTGGTTCTCGACTAAAAAGAAGTATAGGAATAAACAGGCTAGCGTAGGATGTAGAATAGGTATATAATTATTGGTTTGTAATGTGGGTTTGGAGTAGTGTAGCGTAGAATATGGATTAGCTATATTGTTTATTGATTTATAATGTAGGTTTGGATTGGTGTATGCTAGTTAGGTTAGCAATATGTTAAGGGGAGGTAATGCGCTGATAAGTAGGTTAGGAGGTAGTGATGTATACAGGATTGACTGGGTTTAATGAAAGTTAAAAAAGACAAATTGGCCTATATGTAGACAAAAGTTTCTACTAACATTTCTACCACCAACACTCAATGGTCCCCCTCTAAATGAGAACATTTTTCAAAATTGGCGCTTACTCAACAATTTTTTCTAACTCTTTAGTTACTTATATCAGTTGTTGTAAGATTTATACATAATGACATTGTTACTGGAACATGAAATTAATGAGTGTAGAATACAGTTGCGTATATTATTATAACTAATGAAATATTTCGCGAAATATAAGAGAAATGAGTTTAAAATTGTTTGGTATGTGTCACGATGCCTTTTTTATAATTGCTCGTTCCCCTTAACTTTAGAACTTAGCTAAGCCTCTGCCAACACTATTAAGTTATCTATCATCAACTCTACGGGCAGTTCTACCACCAAATCTACTAATATCTCTAGCATCAACACTTATATTATGTTTTCCGTTAACACTACTAGCGTGTCTCTCTCTTTTTACTTGTTTCAGTCAATTGACTGTGGCCATGCTGGAGCACCGCCTTTAATCGAGCAATTCGACCCCGGGACTTATTCTTTTTGTAAGCCCAGTACTTATTCTATCGGTCTCTTTTGCCGAACCGCTAAGTAACGGGGACATAAACACACCAGCATCGGTTGTCAACTGATGCTAGAGGGACAAACACAGACACACATACACACACACGCTTATATATATATATATACATATATACGACGGGCTTCTTTCAGT
The DNA here is from genome assembly GCF_006345805.1 of Octopus sinensis. NCBI lineage: Eukaryota > Metazoa > Mollusca > Cephalopoda > Octopoda > Octopodidae > Octopus > Octopus sinensis. The sequence continues at coordinate 132,710,964 of NC_042999.1, read as the reverse complement.
TTCCGTCTACCAAATCCACTCACACGGCTTTGGTCGGCCCGAGGCTATAGTAGAAGACACTTGCCCAAGGTGCCACGCAGTGGGACTGAACCCGGAACCATGTGGTTGGTAAACAAGCTACTTACCACACAGCCACTCCTGCGCCTTTGTCTAACACCAATGCTATAATATATCTCTGACCAACACCATTAAAATATCTACCAACATTTCTACCACCAAAACTATTAACATATTTACTACTAACATTATTGATATCTCTACCACCAACGCTGCCAACGTGTTAAGGTCATCTCTACAAGATTTACAACAGATATTATAGCTAGCACTGATTTTTGTTGCAACGTTTCGTATCCGAGACGTCAGGATGTAAACTAACAAGAGAACCCAATGCTTAAATAGCCACTAAGTATAGCGGTGTTATGTTATTAAATAGGCGCAGGCGTGACTGTATAATAAGAATCTTGCTTCCTAACTACATGGTCCTAAGTTCAGTCCCTCTGCGAGGTACCTAGGGAAAGTGTCTTCTACTATAACCTCGGGCCGACCAAACCCTTGTGAGTGGATTTGGTAGACGGAAACTGAAGAGAAGCCCATGGTATATATATATATATATATATATATATATATATATATATATCACCGTGACCGACCAGGCTATCGGATGTTGCTACACATCACTGGTCACAATGCGCTTCGCATTGTTTTAACCTTCAAATGACGCCACCCCGCTGGCTAAGCGAGCAGGCCAATATATATATATATATATATATATATATATATATATATATATATATATATATATATATATAATAATTATATACATAATACATATACATATGTAGTGTGTTTTTCTCGGAGAATTTATGGTGGCAATAGTGTCTTTTGACATCTATTTTTCAGTGCGTGGTGAGGCGCTGCAAAAAGCCCGTGTTAAAATTATGTATATAATTATAAAATATTTATATTAATTTACTTACGAGGTTTTATTTCCGCGCTGACCACTTGGTAAAAATCATTTATGATTTTATCCTTTATTATATATATATATATATATATATATATATATATATATATATATATACGGGGTGGGTCTGTGTGTCTTTGTGTCTGAGTTTGTACCTCAACCATCGCTTGACAACCGAAGTAGTTATATTTACGTTCCCGCAAATTAGCGGTTCGGCAAAAGAAACCGATAGAATAAGTACCAGGCCCGCAAAGAATAAGTCATATGGTCGATTCTTTCGACTAAAAGGCAGTGCTCCAGCATGGCCACAGCCAAATGAGTGAAATAAGTAAAAGAATAAAAGAATACCAATTCACACATATTAACCACATTGCTGGAAGCTGGTTCAACCACCAACGTCTACTGCATTGCCACCAACACTTGTACCATCTATTCCGTCCGCACTCTCATCACCTTCACCACGAGAACAACCAACAATAATATCACTCACACTAACACTCTATACCTCAATCAGATCAGGGATTTCACCACAGATTTGAGTTCTGCTACTGGTATCATGTAAATCGGTTCTACCTATTTCCTGGTCGAATGGTCGGCGACTAAACTGGCTGCCTCACTTGAGTAGCTTGCTACTACTCTGCTACTCTTGTGAGGAGGGTATCTGAACACCAAGCAGAACTAAAACAAGACCTGTCGAAGGCCGGATGAGTTCCTTGCAGGACAACGGTTATCCAACTGGGGAAGGCAGTGGTAAAGCATTTCCATTAACTCTGGCAAGAAAACTTTGAGAAAGGGAAAATGAAGTAACGCTATGACTTCATCCGATAGGAGCATTCACTGCATCGACAACAGATTGCATTCCCAAATACAGAATAATACCCTTTAGTGAGCATATTGAGAAATGCGCAAAGTAACTACAACCACAATTTTTAATCTTTCCATTCTATCAATGTGCTATTGGAACACCAACACAAATTAGATTAAATAAGGAAACATTCTTCATTGAAAAATATAAGCCTGAACTTAACCATCCTAACATTCTTATACGGAGAAACTCATCTCATTAAAAAATAAATAAATAAATAAATAAATAAATAAATAAAGTGATTATCTCCCTTATACCGGAAGAAATCCCTTATTACCTGCCCCTGCCTGGAACTCTCCTTTGCACTTCATAATGAAGACATGACACGATGTAGGTAAAGAAATTTGAGAAATTGAAAAGCTTACACGAAACCGGTTTTTCTCCAAAAACTATGTTACTATACACAAAATTTTATAACATTTTTCTAACATAACGACTTAAATATATTCTTTAACCTTATAAAACAAGCCTTCTGTAGTTTTTTCACTCTTTTCTATTTTTTATATATCCAACCACGTGCCTTCACACACCAACTTTCTCACCTATATATAGCTTCTTTCAATTTCCATCTACCCAGAGCCTTGTGGTTAAGAAGCAAGCTTCTTACCACACACCCACGCCTGCGCTTTGATCTCTATAAAAAATCATTTGTGCACCTTGTTCAGAAAAATATTGCATGCCTCTTATCTACGAGAGGAAAGTCCACGCTAAGTAGTACTATTACAAACATTAGCACTATAACTATCACCAACAGTAACACTGCTAACATTACAAGAATACAACCGACAATAATTTTTCCTGTGTATGGAGAAAAGCAAGAATCAAAGGAGGACGTACACATCCATTCTTATTATGTTCCGGTATATTCGAGCATAATATAATAATAGCCGTTATATTCAGTCTTCGGAGAAGACCAGATGGGGCATGCATCAGCAAAGAATTTGTTTGCTGGATACTATAAACAAGAGCTTCTAGTTTAGTTGCATTAATCTGTTGATAGCTTAAACTAAAGAGACACCACCTGATCGAAACACTAGTGTCTCAATGTCCCATTCGTCAATGAATCGAGTGCGTTTTGAACACAAATCGTCTAGAAGTAGGAGTTCTCGGAAGACGAAATACAGCAGCAATAATCACATTCAATTTCAAATGTGCCGGAACGTGTTCATTCTCGCTGTTCTCCATGTTCGGGATAATTTGGTTATCGGTTTGGAAGACATCAGCATGCATCAACAAATAATTTGTATCCCGGATTTCATAAGAACCAAAATTTTTATTTAGTTTAATACTCCGTGGGTAACTTTGAATAAAAAGGCACCACAAGGTGAAGACACCTTGTGTCAATGAATCAAGAGAATTGTGATCACACATCGTTTCAAAGAAGGTACGTAGGTTATGGTTTATATAAACGTAAATAGGATGACTGTTTTCACGATGATATTGTGTTTAGTAACGAAAATTAACTGTATTAAAAGTGCATCGTTTTGTGTATATATTTGATATATGTCTTATAAAATATATTAAGGCGGCGAGCTGGCAGAAACGTTAGCACGCCGGGCGAAATGCTTAGCGGTATTTCGTCTGCTGTTACGTTCTGAGTTCAAATTCCGCCGAGGTCGACTTTGCTTTTCATCCTTTCGGGGGGGTCGATAAATAAAGTACCAGTTTCGCACTGGGGTCAATGTAATCGACTTAATACCTATGTCTGTCCTTGTTTGTCCCCTCTGTGTTTAGCCCCTTGTGGGTAATAAAGAAATAGGTATTTCGTCTGCTGTTACGTTCTGAGTTCAAATTCCGCCGAGGTCGACTTTGCTTTTCATCCTTTCGGGGTCGATAAATAAAGTACCAGTTTCGCACTGGGGTCGATGTAATCGACTTAATCCGTTTGTTTGTCCTTGTTTGTCCCCTCTATGTTTAGCTCCTTGTGGGCAGTAAAGAAATATATATGTCTTATAAAGTTTATTGGCAGTAATTAAGTAGTAACGTCTCGTTTTATAAATGCCCGTCCTTTTGACATATTTTCATTTTATCTTATTGCTCTACCTTACGTTTTCCACTATTGATGTTCGAGCTTTATTTATGTCGCATGTCTTGATAGTACTCCCCCACATGCTTGCCATATGTATACTTATTCATATACAGTATAGAATATATGATATCAAACCAATGTAAAACATGCCATCTTAAAGATAGCGTGTCTGCACTGCTATGCACACACACATACACATACATCTTTTACCTCTGTCAGTCATTAGACTGTGGCCATGCTGGGGCGCCACCTTGAAGCAGTTAAGTCGAACGAATCAACCCCAGTATTTTCTTTTAAGCCTAGTAATTATTCTTTTCTACTCTAGGCACAAGGCCCGAAATTTTAGGGGATGGGGGCCAGTCGATTAGATCGGCCCCAGTACGTAACTAGTAATTAATTTATCGACCCCGTAAGGATGAAAGGCAACGTCGGAATTTGAACTCAGAACATAAAGACAGACGAAATACGGATACGCATTTCGCCCGGCGTGCTAACGTTTCTACCAGCTCGCCGCCTTAAAGCCTGGTACTTGTTCTATCGGTCTCTTGTTGAACCGCTAGGTACGGAGACAAATTCGCAAACACCTGTTGTCAAGCGCTGATGGGAGGATAAACAGACACAAAGACATACACACATACAGACAATACACACACATACACAACACACACAAAATGCACACACGCACACATATATATATACATATACATATATATATATATATATATATATATATTCGAGGTTTCTTTCAGTTTCTGTCAACCAAATCCACTTATGCCTTTGGCCGGCCCGAGACCATAGTTGAAGTCGCTTGCTGAAGTTGCCTCTCAAGGGGTTTGAACCAAGAACCATGTGATTGGGAAGCAAGCGTCTTACCACACAGCCAAGCCTATGATATTTAGGTAAAAGAAAATGCAAGGGAAACACTTAATTATGATTTTATTTAACGTATTCTTCTCAGATTCACACACTTACTGCCACGGTATTTCAGTTTTTCTGAGCTCTGTAAAAGAACTTGGAAAGTTGAGCTTCCAGCCAGGACTTTCGAGATACCCTTAAAACCAGGAACTTTTGCGCACCCCCTTTATATGTGTGTGTGTGTGTGTGTGTGTGTGTGTGTGTGTGTGTGTGTGAGTGTGTGTGTGCATGATCGGGTGCATCTATTTTCGTATATACAGTATGTATAGTTTAAACAGATGTATCATAGATGTGTGTGTGTGTGTGTGTGTAAGTGTGTGTGTGTGAGTGTATGAGTAGAAACATTATGCACGTTAGTGTGCATGCATAGAAATATATAACGGAGACAGAGAAAAAGAGATAGGTAGCGAGAGAGGGAAAGAGAGAGAGAGAAAGAGAGAGAGAGAGAGAGGAAAAGAGAGAGAGAGAGAGAGATAAAAAGAGAGAGAGGGAGAGGGAGAGGGAGGTGTACGACATATATCTATCATTATTTTTACATTTTGTTTTCATGTCGATGTGGATATATTTGTTGGTGTGTGGAGGTGTTTTCTCGAAGCTAATAAATCACTGCTTAACATGTCATTTAAATACCGATAAAAGAAGTAACGTAAATCTTAAATATTAATCCTTCTTTCAAAGAATTTATTTAATTATTTAGTATTGTTGTTTTGGGGTTTTTTTTGCCTTGTTTTCCATTGGTTTCTTTCTTTTTTTTTTTTTTCTTTTTTTACTTTCACATCCTGATATTTTGGACTCTGTTTGTTACGTATAAGAGTTTCATCTTCACCAAAAACAAACTCACATGAAATCATCATCAGTAACAAGAACAACAACAGTAGCAGCAGCAGCAGTAGCAGCAGCGGCAGTAGCAGCAGCAGCAGTAGCAGCAATACCGACAACAACAACAACACCAATAATAATAATAATAATAATAATAATAATAACAACAACAACAACAACAACAACAACAACAACAACAACAACACAACAACAACAACAACAACAACAACAACAACAACAATAATAATAATAATAATAATAATAATAATAATAATAATAATAATAATAATAACTATCACACGACTTGCCGTCAAATTAATCTTCAGCAGACGAATCAACGATCGTAGCTCGGTTAAAAGTCAATATCAATTAGGATGATGCGTGAAAATAATACCTGCTCAAGTTAACGCCTAAAACAGCAGCAGTAGGCGAAGCAGCAACAGCAGCAGCAACACCAGTAGCAGCGACACCAGCAGTAGCACAAGCATTGACAGCAGTAACAGCTCTATGATGCTTTGTATTATATTCTCTAATTCGTTCTGTTCTGTTAAACCAACGAAAGAGTGTAAATAGCGGTAATTCTCTTGAAACGCCATATTTCTTAAGTTTGACATCGCAAACCTCCCTTGGTTTTATCCTTATTTATTTATTGATTCCTTCCTTGTTTGTTTTACTTTTTGTCATATTTTTGTTCGCTTCCTTAATTATTTTTCATATGGTTTCGGTACGAGATTCACTGAATGCTTTGGAATCTGCAAGGTTGAAGAAATGTCTGCCGAGATTACAAGAAAGTACGAAGGATTCCTGTGAATGCTAAAGAAAAGCGATTTTGTCGTCGTCGTCGTCGTTGTTGTTGGTGTTATTGTTGGTGTTGTTGTTGTTTTTGAGCCCCAAGTCACTAGTCAGACCTGATCCAGCTCTCAATAATTCTATAATGAGTGGCAGTCTAACTTTTTGCATGCATATACAAATATACTTATGTGTGCGTGTGCGTAGGTGTGTGTGTGTGTATGTGTGTGTGTGAGTGTCCTACTTAACGTGGATGTATTATAAGAAAGCCGTGATACTGCTTTATTTGTCTTGAGTGAGTTTGTCGTAAAAACGTTTACTACTTAAAAGCAGAAATATCAGTGACAGACAAAAACTGTCCAGCAATAACAGAGGAATTGGTCGTCACGTGATCTCATTGTGCTTCCACTTCATCAGCAGTACGTACCCATTGATGTTTCTATGCTTTTAAACACTAAACGTCTATATGAAAGGGTCTCTCTAGACGAATACCGAAGTTTTACAGCATTCTTACAACACATCCGCGTTAAGTAAGAAAAAAAGATATATATATATATATATATATATATATATATATATATATAGTACAAAGGTAAAATATGGATACTTAAATATCGATATTCTCCTCATATATAAATTTATATATATATATATATATATTTGACTAAAGTATTAGTACCATTATTACCATTATTATTATCATTATTATTATTGTTATAATTATTATTATTATTATTGTTGTTGTTGTTGTTGTTGTTGTTATTTTTACTATTATTATTATTATTATTAATATTGATAATAATAATAATATAATAATAATAATAATAATAATAATAATAATAATAATAATATAATAATAATAATAAGCATCCTAGTATGATTCCCACTTGGCTAGTTAATGGTTTAACACTCCTACTTCCAAAAAATGAAGAAACAAATTAACCAAAAAATTATCGACCCATAACCTGCTTAACAACAATGTATAAAACGCTAAAATCTGTCCTGACTGAATATACTATAGTTCTTTGATAGAAATTGGCACATTCCCTCATGAGCAAAAAGGATGTAAACGTGAATCCTATGGTTGTAAAGATCAGCTACTTATCAATAAGATGATCTTGGAAGATTGTCGCTAACGACACAAAAAACTTGTCACAAGCCTGGATAGACTATAAAAAAGTTTTTGAAAGCCAACCACATAGCTGGATTAAGAAATGTCTCGAAATGTATAAAATAGCTCCTACTCTGCAAAATGTTTTGTCTGTGAGTATGAGATCAAGGAGAGCCACACTGACTTTGAACAGTGACAATGCTGGAGATGTAACAATTTCGTGTGGCATTTTCCAGGGTGACTCACTATCACCACTTCTCTTTTGTCTAGTCTTAATACTTCTCTCGAAATTGCTCAGTGATATACAGTACGGTTATAAAATGTTTGATAGAATTATAAAACAACTCATTTACATGGATGATTTAAAGCTCTTTGCAAAAAACGACCAACAACTCAAGGTCTTACTAGCGATTGTTAAACAATTCAGTGATGGCATCAGGATGCAATTTGGCCTCGGTAAATGTGAAAAAGCTACCTTTATCAAAAGAAAAATGACAGAAACATCTAAAGTTAACCTTGACCAGCAGAATGTCATAAAAAAGTTAGAACAAGCGGAGGGCTACAAATACCTAGGGGACGGAATCAAACATTCAGTAATGAGAGAAAGGATCAAAAGAGAATGTTATTGCAGGGTGAGATCGTTACTAAAGACAAAGCTGAATGCATGAAACAGGATCGAAGCGATCAATACTTTAGCCTTACCAGTCGTGGCTTACAGTTTCAATATCATTAACTGGTCAATTACTGAAAAAGTAATCTTGCCAGAAAAATACGAAAACTGTTGACAATGCATAGAATGACCCACACTAAGGCAGATATAGAACAACTTTATCTGCCAAGAAAAGAGGAAGGCCGTGAACATTTACAAGTGGCATTAACAATGAAGATTGCTACAATTGGCCTAGACACCTACCTGAAAAACTGAGGATTGGATGTTTAAACTTGTCTCAAAATATGAAAACAAGAAAGCATAATACTCAGTAGCAAAACAGGCAAAGGAATATGTAAGTGAATTCCAAATACAAATTCCAGAATTTGACGTACTAGAAACAAGAAGAGAAAAAGCTAAGTGTATGAAAACCCGTACTAAAACTGCTGCCTTAGATATTCTTGCTGATAAATGGCAAGAAAAACCTCTTAATGGCAAATGCCCAAAGAGAGTTAATAACGCCGATGTTGACAAAGCCCTTACCCATCGATGGGTAATGGCTTCTGGCTTAAAATCAAAAACAGAATGGTTTATCATAGCAGCCCAAGATCAATGCTTACCTACAAGTAACTACCAGGCCAACATATTAAAGAACGGCAGTAGCCCAACATGTCGTGTATGTCAATAAAATGAAACCATTGATCATGTTGTCTCCATGTGCAGTCTTCTTCCGCCTACAGAGTATCTCAACAGGCATGAGAGAGCTGCACAATATACTTACTGAGTAATTAGCAAAAACCTGGACCTTCCCCATGATAAAAATTGGTGGAACACAAACCACCTCCAGTGCTTGAAAATGCTCACATCTCACTCCTCTGGAACTTCACCGTTCAAACTGACAGAAAGATAGATGCAAACATGCCAGACATTATATTGAAAGACTTCAGGCAAAAATCATGCATTCTCATTGATATGACTGTCCCAATCGATATAAACGTATCTGTCAAGACATACCAAAAACTGAGCAAGTATAAAGATCTTGCAATAGAAATTAGCAAAACGTGGAACCTGAAGACTAAAACAATACCTGTTGTCATAGGTGCCCTAGGAATGATAGTAAAAGGGGTTGATTTCTACCTAGCTCAGATACCAGTAAACTCTAAAATGGCAGAAATTCAAAAGATGGTGCTCATGGGAGCTGCCCATATCCTATGTAACATACTGACTATATAATCTCAAATTTTAAAAGAAACATAATTTTCTTATGGTTTCATAAACATTTTCTAGAACAATACTATGTAGAAAACCTAATATATGGTACCCTAGGCATAACACCATCATGAACTTCTAACTTGTCTCTTGAGGTCTCTGGGTGAGACTTCGAGCAAACTTGTACAAATGCAAAGCAAACGTCGAACATAAAATAATAACAATAATAATAATACATACATACATACATACATACATACATACATACATACATACATACATACATACATACATACATACATATATACACACATATATATACGGTGGTTGTCTACTCCTTATAACCACCTTGGATCTATCATGGCGTCTGGTGTGGCTTTTTAAACCAAAAATGTTTTGAAAAGGCGCCTACATAAATTGCATATCTACTTTGAACCACCATGAGCTGCAGTTAAGTTCTAATCTTTGTGGATCTTAAAATGTCTTTTGAGGCCTCCGTTAGATTTGCAGACCTTATGGCATACACGACATTGACAGGTATGTACAGATAGATAGGCAGAGTAGTTTTTCATGGGTCCACAAATGAAATTTGAGCCCAACGAAAGAAAATCATGGTCTGTCTCAAACTGTGCACACAAAAGGTGGTTGGTATTCATTTGCTCGTTGATCGTAGCACTTTTTCTTTAAATTTCTTTTGAGATTCGCATGAATCATCCTGGTTTCTTCAAAAGCTTTCATTCCACTCCACACTTTTGTTCGCCATCCAGCTCGATCTGAAGCAAGGGCCTCTATGACCTTTGGATCCATTCCATGTGACTTCATGTTAGTCTTTATACAGTGCTTAAACCTCATTTTAGGTTTACACTGATCACGTTTCCCTTCTGCAAGTTCGCCATAAAACAACTGTTTGGGTGTGCGTTCATCCGCCATTCGAACAATGTGGTCAGACCATCTCCATTGATTTTTCAAGATCATTGGTTTAAGTGAGCTGATGCCTGCAGATGCGAAGAGTGAAAAATAGGACATTTAATGTTGAAAATGCAGTTTTAATACAGTCGTTCTAACAAATTGAGATGTCTTCATAATAGGTCCATGTTTCAGAGGAATACAACAAGGATGGTAGGACAAACGATTTGCAAAGAGCCATTTTTGTGTTGTTATTTATGTCGTTAGCGCCAAACGCGCGACTCCAAACCACCAAATGCTTCGGCTGCCCTTTGAATTCGCAGATATATTTCTATCATTTTGTACAGATCTTCCTACGTAGATAAAACAGTCAATAACCTTGAGTAACTTACCCTTAACGAAAATTTCTAGGGGTGTTGCAAACAGCACCACGTGCAGGTTAATACACCACAGGTGTTGTTTTCAAGTTGATGGTAAAGCCAAAATTATCACAAGTTGAGTCAAATGCAGATACAAGAGATTACAAACCTGTTTCAGAGTGACTGACTAGATAGCAATCGTCAGCGTATAAGAGTTCCCTATTGAGTAAAGTAAAAGCCTTCGTTTTGAATTTCAGTCTGGTCAGATTAAGAACATTCCATATTGTTTGATATTTCATGTAAATACCCTCCTCGAAGTTTTGAAAAGCGTGTGACAGTACAACAGCAAAGTATATTGCAAAGAGGGTCTTCTTGCTTTACTCCATTTTTCCACGGCAAAAGCCTACCACCAAAATTAACTCTTGATGTAAAGCTCTGATAATCTCTACAAATTTTTCTGTACAGCCTATTTTCCTTAGAATTAGCCACAGTGCATTTCGATTAACAGTATCGAATGCCTTGATTAAATCAAGAAAGCAGTAGTATAAGACAAAATTCTGTTCAATGCACTTTTGCACTTTTCTTGAAATTGTCTGATAGTAAAGATACAATAAACCGTGTCGCTGGAGGAGCGAAAACTACATTGAGACTCAGATACTACATTTGTAACTACGAAGGAATTTAAAAGTTTTCACAGAATACGTACCTTTCCAACAACCGACAAAAGTGAAATTCCGCGATAATTACCACAGATTTTTTGGCTCCAATTTATGCAAGAAGACTAAAATGGCATCAATCCAGTCTTGAGGCACTTTCTCTGCAAGAGTTCAAACATTTTGTCACTCCCATATTTCACAGATTCCATCAGACCCTGGGAACTTATTGTTACTCAGCTTATTCACAGCTAAATAAATGTCATTTAGAGTTGGTGCAAATGCCATCTCCTCTATAACTGGAAGGTGTTTGATTTTTTTTCTATCATCTTCACGTCACTGGATGATGGTCTGTTCAAAAGAGCATAAAATGTTCTACCCTGCGCTTATGAATAGAAGCAGTTTCAGTCAAAAGCAAATGTTCGTTTGCTGTTCTCACTGGCGCTATTGAAGAAGATCTGGTGTTGGGTTTGCTCTCAAGAATTCATTAGTAACCTCCAAGTGGTATATCTGAGTGGTATATCTGAACGAACTATGTCATGCCGTATAACACTTTAAAAAGGTAGGTTTCTTACCGTTGTCAGTATATATATATATATATATATATATATATCGTCTTCGCAAGCCGATCTTTAGAATGCGTTCTAATGAATTTTTCCACCGTCTAGGCTTAAAAAAAGCCCTTATTGTTGGTTTCCTTGTCCTGTCTTTTACTGTTTTTATCTTTATTTGTACTGTTTTTTTCTTCATTTGTATTGCTTTTACGTCCTGTTCTTGTCACGTTTTTTACTCCTCCGCCAAAAAATTTTATTTAATTCATTTTGCGGGAAGGACCGCTTCGTCGTGGTCGTGTTCTGCCCTTACCTTCGAAACACGCATTGAGTCGAAAGAGGGGCAGGTGAAGAAGTGGAATGTTCCTTGTGTTGTTTGTCTTGTACTCTGTTTTTTCGTTGTTAAAAAAAGTCCGTTCTTTGTTTGGTTTTATGTTTTCGTTTCTCGTTGTGTTCTACGTTTATTTGTGGTGTCCTGTACTCATATATGCATGTATATATACATATAGATGTAGGTATGTACTTATATGTATGTATGTATGCATATGTTTTATTTATTAAATTCTTATTATATACATATATATATATATATATGTATGTATGTATGTATGTATGTATGTATGTATGTATGTATGTATGTATGTATGTATGTATGTATGTATAGGTCTGAGTGTACAGCTTCATAAAGCAGAAATAGTTGTAAAGTAACGGAAGTGATTATATAACTCCTGTTCTTTTCTCTTTCATTAATTAGAATTACGCTCTATACTCGTCTAACGCGTAAATGTATAGAGTATATAGAGTGGGAATTATATCTAGATCCTACATTAACTGGTCCAAAAATGTTCTGTACGTTCTCTTGAAAACCTCTCTCTCTCTTAAAAAACTTGAGAACTCCAACGAATACATAAATTGCAGGAACGAGGGTTTTTCTATATGTCCACACTTCAATAAATACATCATGTTGGAATTTAAAAGTAGACCACCGGACACTTAGTAAACTATTAACGTTTTGTTTACGTCTGCTTGACATCGAATTATTGTAACGTTGGTTGTCACCTTTGGTTATCCCATAATGTTTCTTGTTTAAATATCATCTGCTCAAAAGACAACTGACAAATTGTCTTGTTCTCAGCTTGATAATTAGCGAAATAAGTTATTTTGATCAGAAAACCCTGGGTAGCTGTATTTAACACGATTTGTGATTTTTATATACTAACATTGTGTGTGTGTGTGTGTGTGTGTGTGTGTGTGTGTGTGTGTGTGTGTGTGTGTGTGTGTACATACATATACATATATATATCTCTGTATGCGTATTAATCTGCATGTATGTAAATTGTAAAACTGTCCTCCTCCATTTTAAGCCAATAGATAGTAATTTCGGAGAATTTGGTTGCTATTTCTAGCAGAGTGTTACTAAGCAGAGGATTCCTCATTGTCTTCTGGGGCAGGACATTTTAGAATTTAGTGACAGTTATATAACCACTATCTCTGTCACTTACATTTCCGACTTACCCATTAATGAAGATCTTTATTAGCATTAAGAACTGAAGACAAAAACGGCGAATTCACAGAATTCTTAGAAGTATCAGCTAAAATGTTTTACAAGGTTTGTTCTGATTCTCTGTGCTCTGAGTTCAAATCCAACTGAAGTCAAATTCCATCCTTTCAGTGTCAATAAATAAAGTACCAGCTCAGTATTGGAGTCGATTTATTTCCTTCTTCCTCTTTTATCTCTCCACTTTCACCCTCTCTCTCTCTCTTTCTCTGTTTCTGTTTCTTGTCTCCCCCTTTCTCTCTCACATCTCTGTTTACTTCCCACTCTCACCCCCCCTCTCTCTCTCTCTGCTTCCCTCTCTCTCTTTCTCTCTGCTTCTCTTTCTCACTCCTCCCTCTGTCTTTCTCTCTCTTCCTCTCACCCTCAATCGTCCCGTCAGCCTCTTCCCCCACTCTACCTCTAGATTGTACCTGCATTTTAATATCCAGCCTTGTTACATTTGCGTCAACTGTAATTCTCACCTTGAGATTTACATTAAGGTTAAATGTGTGTTTGGAACACTCACCCACTTATATGTTAATTTCACAAATAGTAATTCGGTTGATCAAACAGCTAAAAAGGCCATCGTCGAGATCGACAGAGAAATAAAAGACGCAGCCATGGCTGTGTGGTAGGAGGCTGCTTCCCAACCACATGTTTCTGGGTTCAGTCCCACTGTGTGGCACCTTGGGCAAATATCTTCTATTATAGCCTCGAGCCGACCAAAGCCTCGTGAGTAGATTTGGTAGACAGAAACTGAAAGAAGCCTGTCGTGTGTGTGTGTGTGTGTGTGTGTGTGTGTGTGTTTGTGTCTGTGTTTGTCCCTCATCATCGCTTGACAACCGGTGTTAGTGTGTTTATGTCCCCGTAATTTCGCAGTTCGGTAAAAGAGGCCGATAGAATAAGTACCAGGCTTTAAAAAAATAACTCCTGAAATCGATTTGTTCGACTAAAAATGGTGGTGTTCCAATATGACTGAATTCACATGACTGAAACAAGTAAAAGAAGAAAAGAAAGAAAAGAATGATGTATTCATTCACGTAGCGACCACCAATTAAACATCACTTATAATAAAACATGACATGTAACAACTGCTACGGGATGGCATGTCATCACAAGAGATTTATATCTTATAATTCTGATTGTGAAATGTGCAATGTTTTTGTTAACTAAGGCTCTTTTCTTCGTTACTTAGCCCGTCTGTAACGCCTTCATGTGATTAGTAGAAGGGAAAGATGAAGAGCAGGAGAAAAAGAAAGAAAAACGAGAGAGAAAAACAGAGAAAGAGGAAGAGTGTTGTGTATTAAATCTATAAAATTGTGCATAAAGTATATAAAGTGTATATATAAAATGTATATACTGAGTGCGTTCAGTAATCAGGGTATTCCAATTTCCTTCACTTTTCAATGTGCAGCAGATGAGCGACTACCTTTCTATACAGGCACAACACAGGCTACTCTTTCAGATTTTTTGAACGAAGTTTTCAGAAATAACCCAATATGTTTACAATTAATTCTGTGAAATATTCTTAACTATTACTCAATCTCTTATCATCAATGATCCAACAGACCTATAATCAAAAATATATCTGGGGGATATTTTTCGGTGTTTCTGTTTATGGAGTTTCCGCAGCTGTGACATGAGTTTTCTTGGTTGTATTGTCGATGAGACTTGAGTACGGAAGGCTGTTTGAAAGGTGCAGGGTTAAAAAGGAAGAAAAAACAAAGCAGAAGGATCTGCTGAAGCGGAATCTAGCTTTGACCAGCTTTAAAGGGAATTTAGAGAATCTGGTTAACAACGAAAATGGTTTAGAAATGCTAGCGGAAGTAATCCGAAGCAATCTGAGCGTAGCATTCATCGAATACCTTTAGTGCTATAGTAAAAATCCTAACTTCTGTCACTTGCGTACCTTATAATGGTTTAGTTCCCAGCAGCCCACACTTAGACACACGCACGCGCGCGCACGCACACACATCAATTGGCAGTATCATGTGAGTGCGTGAGAGAGAGAGACAGACAGACAGGCAATGAGTTATCTACTCACCCAAACTTTGTTTTGTCTATTTTTATTTAGGTCTTGATCTTACTGCCTTTTCTTTTCTCTCACACCCCCTCGTCCTTTCTGCTTCTATTATCTCTATCTATCTATCTATCTATCTATCTATCTATCTATCTATCTATCTATCTATCTATCTATCTATCTATCTCTCGCTCTCTCTCTCTCTCTCTCTCTCTCTCTCTCTCTCTGTGTTCCATTTATATATTCATTTCTTTCTTGCTTTCTGTCACAATATGTGTGTGCGTCTATACATATATATACGCACACACACACAAACGTAAACACATGCTCGCACGCACACATACACGCACGCGCACACACATACAGACACATGCAGTACACGCATATAAGTATATATATACATACATACATACATATATATATATATATATATATTTCTGCAGAATTATTTCCGGTATTTTGTCACGCCAAAACGAAGGCTTTTGAAATATAACCCCAAATGTAATTGGTAGAACTATATACGTGTTCAATCTTATGCGGACGTCTCGTGTATAGGTCTTCAAATTATATTTTGCTATGACGATCACACTGACGAGTTGCGGACATCTACGTAAGTGATTACGTAAGTGGTAACAACGAAACTGGTTTGTGATTAATCTTTATATTTTGTATCTTTTCATTTGTCTTGCTCGCTTACGTTCTGCCGTTTGCTAAATTTTCTTGAGAACATTTCTTTCTTAGTGGTAAGACTATAGGGGGTCGACTTCTAGCATAATGGATGTCCACTTAGTGGTCATCTCTCTTATATGTATGTATAAGGGAGACTCTCCCGTCTCCCTTATACATACAAGGTTACATTGCATGTTCCTTTTATTATAAGATTGGTCTTAAAAAAGAATATGTACACATGCCTTTGACACCATGGATATCCGCCCGTTTAAAGGTCTCCTTTAACATTTTGAAAAGCAAAGCTGCAAGTTAAGTAAAAGCGTGTGCAGGGTGAGAACTTTAGAGATCCAAAGTTTTAAGAAGAAGAACTACCTTCATTTTACTTTTAATTACATAGAAAGGCTTTGTAATATTTGAATTTCATGTCGAGCCATAAGATATTGTTTAATGACAAACTGTCAAAAGCATAATTATTCAAATTAGGTCATTTACCATGGACACCCTAATTCATGATGATGTTTTATAGCAGCAACAAGCGGTAAGAAATCTGTGATAGGGTCTGTCAAGAGGCTCCTTCTCTCTTCTTTCGAACATCAGTAGCATAGAATGTGCTCCCATTCTTATTACACCAACAATGAAAGTTTGTAAGATTTAAATATATATCAGTATACACACAAATATAAGCTCAAATAATGTGATATGCTATCCCATATATGTGTGTATAGCATTCAGTACATTTCGTAGAAGTTAAGTATATTTTAAATAACCGTTTGCCTCAGCCCCATAATGCTTAAAGTTTCGCGGGCTTGAAGAACGAGCCCCAATTCCATAAGATATATAGAGAAAAGTAATGGGTTTGACACAAATTCAAGGTGGCTTCGATATGCTAGGTCTTTATTGGTCAGCTCAGATCACGTGGTGTCAATGCTGCTGAAGCGACATCAATTCTTTTCTTTATTCTTAGGTATGAAGGATTGGACCAGTTTAAAAGTTTCAAGTTACATAACTTGCAGCTAGCTTCCCGACTCTAATTGAAAATAAAAATACCCTTGAAATCGTAAGTATTATAAACTCATTAAATCCAACAACGTTGCAGTAACTCCTAGTTAGATAACATCGCTTCAAACATCGTACACTACAACAGACGGAAAGCACACATCAACACAGCCGCCAATCCACATCCCAACCTGTAACTTTTGAAATTCTAAGAAATGACCACTAGGAGAGCCCTATGTCTTAAAATCTGCAGTCTATAGAGACAATCTTACACCATCCGATGCCACCAGAAGATACAACACGGATATGATAACCAATGCCTTTACGGGATGGTATACCCTCAGTTGCACGGATAGGGAAAATTCCATCTCCCTGTCCCGCTTCATTTGTAATCTACACGCTCATCAATATGACTTTCCCAGCATCAAATGGAGTATCACTGACAGGGCCCACCTCAATCACCTGAAACTCACAATCTCCAACTCTCTCTCCGCCTCAGACTATACATACATCACCAACCTGCAGTATCCATCAACAGGAAGAATGAACTATATGCTGCCACCAGAAGAATGCTCTGTTAATGAACTTCAAGCCACTAGCAGATGGCACTCCAGATATACCACCCTAGGTCTTGCTGCCCCACCCATGCTGGTCATCCTGCATCAATTTTTAACCTAACATAAATTTGGCTTCTCCTATGTAAAGACCTCTTTATCAAATGAAATGAGCTAATGTCGCTGAACACTCAATGCCGCAACTTGCCGCCATAGTTGCGCAAACTACCTGCCAACATCTTGTCCAAGTACGTGGACCTAAGAATAAAGACAAGAACTGATGTCAGTTCCGCAGTATTAACACCACGTGACCTGTGCTGACCAACAGAGGCTTAACATCCAGAAACCATCTAGAATTTGTCTCAAATCCCGTTACTCGTCTTTAGATGTCTACTGAGATGGACTTGCCCTACAAACCCACGAAACTTTAAGTTATATGGAGCGGAGTCAAACTGTAATTAAAAGACAGGCAGATAGATAGATAGATAGATAGATAGATAGATAGATAGATAGATAGATAGATAGATAGATAGATAGATAGATAGATAGATAAGACAACGTCGCTAGTCGCGTCTGTTGTAAAATGCACAGTTGTAACGTCACTCAACGTAAATTCAGTCATTCTGGAAATAACCGAATAATCAAGTTTCGAAACTGATTATACATCTCCCCACTGCACTTATCCAAATTCATAAACCACATTATAGTCTCACTGCAGTCCCTCTTTTATAACATATTAAAGTACTGAGTGAATTATTTAAATATCCTGTTGCTTTGTCTCTGTTAATGCCTATAGAATTAAAGATTTTCGATTATCTACTTCAAGAAAATCAAACATTCGCATTAAAAAGAAAACAAAACCAAACAAAGAAGAAAGTTAAGTATTTTAAGGCATGCGTGTAATACTATATATTTTAATATGTAATGTTTGTGTCGTTGATAGCGAAACGTTCTTACATAGAGGACGGGAATAAGGTTACAATCAATAAGTGAATATGATAAAATTGTAGTTTCACTGAATGACCTCGACAATTCAACATAAAATTGTCATTTGGCCATGTTTTTACAAACATCATTTTCTGACCTAAGAATTAGTTAACGACAGTGAAATGCGGTGGTGACAGGTAAAGAAAGACTCAGAGATCAATCGATAACAGAGTAAATTGGAGACAAAGAGAACTGTTGGCTAATAAAACAACACAAAACGAAATCTCTCCAGCAGAGACAGCCAGTCTGTATATCCTGACATCTAGCTGACTACCGAAGACAGGGCATATCGAATATTTATCTCGATTATTTGACGCCTGTTTTATATCGAATGGGGTGTGGCGTGGACTGACAGTTTATGCTGGCAATAGTAACTGGATTGACAGAAACATTACAGCGTCAAACAACATACCTTGTGGTATTTATTCCCCGGTTCTTTATATTCTGCTTTCGAATCCCGCTGAACGCGACTGTACCTTTCATCCGTCTCAAATCCATAAATTTTTCATTCTGTCAAGTTCACAGGACGATTTAAACTATTGATGCCATCCTCACGATGGCCTAGCAGTCTACCTTCATTAGAAACGATAATAATGGCTACATAGGATCGTGGTGGGTACTGAATGTATCAAGTATTAGATTATGTGGTATATAGTAATAATATGTGGAAGTGCAATGGCCCAGTGGTTAGGGCAGCGGACTCGCGGTCGTAGGATCGCGGTTTCGATTCCCAGACCGGGCGGTGTGAGTGTTTATTGAGCAAAAACACCTAAAGCTCCGAGGTCGACTTCGCCTTTCATCCTCTCAGGATCGATAAAATACGTACCATTTCAACACTGGGACCGATGTAATCGACTTCTCCAAAATTGCTGGTCCTGTACCAAATTTTGAAACCGATATAAAACGGTGGGGTAAAACGTTATGAAAATATATCATGAAAGAGTTTTATCGTAATGCATGCTGATAGCGTATAAACTAAGGGAGTTGAAGAATAGGGGAGTTGGGTATGGTGGTGGAGTGTAAATGTTGGCGGGTATTAAAGGAGTATTACAATATTGATTTCAAATTTTGGCATTAAATCCCCGAAAGGATAAAAAGCAAAACCGACCTTGGCGGAATTTGAACTCAGAACGTAGAGACGGACGAAATGCAGCTAAGCATTTAGTCCGGCGTGCCAACGATTCTGTCGGCCCCTCACCGCCCTATGGAGTATTATAATATTACTATGTATTAGTAAGGCGGCGAGTAGACAAAATTGTTAGCAGGCCGGGCAAAATGCTTAGCGACATTTTTTCTTCATGTTCTGAGTTTACTGAAGTCAGCTTTGTCTTTCATCCTTTGGGAGGTCGATAAAATAAGTACCAGCTAAGATACTGGGGTCGATGTAATCGACATATCCTCGCCCTCCCACAAAAAATGCAGGCCTTTTGAAATCAATATTACTAGGCGCAGGTGTAAATGTGTGGTAAAAAGCTTGCTTACCAACGACATGGTTCCGGGATCAGTCACACTGCGTATAACCTTGGGTAAGTGTCTTCTATTATAGCTTCGGGCCGACCAAAGCTTTGTGAGTAGATTTGATAGACAGAAATTGAAAGAAGCCCGTCGTATGAGTGTGTGTGTGTGTGTCTGTCTGTCTGCGTTTGTTATCCCATCTTCGTTTGACAACTGGTGTCAGTCTGTTTACGTCCCCGTAGCTTAGTGGGTTGGCAAAAGAGGCCAATAGAATATGTACTAGACTTTTAAGTCCTGGGGTCCATTTGTTCAACTAAAACCCTTCAGTGTGGCACTCCAGCACGGGCGCAGTGAACTGATGGAAACAAGTAAAAGAGTAAAAAAAGTATTGGTGACATAAATATAGTGATGACAAATAATGAAGGACAGAGGGAATCTTGTTGCTTTGAATTGATAGAGTGTGCTGGCGGCTTGTAGTGACGTATGGTGCGTAGTGTTTTATGCATCGGAAGTATTTTCTTGAAATATAAGAAGACATGGACAGAAAGAACGTTGTACAAGTTACACTGATATTGTTTTCTTGTTTCTCTTTTCTTTTCTTTTACTTTTTAAGTTTCCAAAATTGCATATGATGTTACAGAAGATTGAAAGAAATCAACCCGAAGAGATTTGGTATCCGCACCCAAATTCACAATAATAAAACATCAAAAATATGATTTATTATATACAACTAGATATCGCCGTCGTATGCACATGAACTCTGGGAAGACGGCCTGGTAGTCAATCACATGCAGCAGAGATCAAACAACTGACCTGTCGTTAATTTCTCTCTCTCTTTTTTATTTTTGCCATCCATCATATTTATAGCTTAGACAAATGAGCTCCGTCGTATTTACTTTCGAGTGAAGTGGCCCAATATCATCTATTTACGACGACGGCGAACCGGCAGAATCGTTATCGGGCCATGCAAAATGTTTAGCGGCATTTCGTCTGTCTTTACGTTATGAGTTCAAGTTCAAATTCCGCTAATGACGACTCTTCCTTTCATCCTTGTGATAAAATAAGTACCAGTGGAGCACTAGGGTCAATGTAATCGATTTACCCCTCCAACGAAATTTCTGGCCTTATAATAAAATCTCAAACCAATAATATACATTCACATTCTATCCTAGAACGATTCTGCTTTATCATTATTATAATAATAATTATTGTTGTTGTTGTTACTATTATTGAGAGAGAGAACAGCGCATGCTATTTAAGTGACACTGGGGCACAAATATAGGTATCTCAATATACACATTATAGCTACCCGTCTGATAAGGGTACACCAGGTAAATGCATCACAACTATATATGCACGACATGGTGACCTCATGCCAAAATAAACAGCGCATGACCTTGCAGTTGAAATTTTCTTCACGTCGAGTAGCCCATCCCGCTCAAAAGGTCCCTGAATAATAGCTATTTAAGGATGATTAATGAAACATCCATGTTTCTAGAGGTGAATTATTCAATACCAAAGAATTCTCAGCACATGGCTATGATGCTTCCCCACTGCACCTGTTCGTGATCAGAGATGCACATATCCTTAGCCACTTAGTGACATGCTCAACTGGTTAAAGTCAAGCTACTGACGACCAAATCTGTGCTATTGAGCGAATATTTTCTGTAGCCCAAACATGTGCACGATAACACTTCCAATCAGTTAAGATCAGAAGCCATTAGAGCTACTCCATAAACTGATGATTCAATCAACTCTATATTTTGCTTTATCGTTTATCCCATGCTGGGACACCACCTTGAAGATAATATTTCATTTGAACAATGAAGGCTAGTACTTATTTTATAAAGGGTGATATTATCGCTCTCTCGTACCGAACCACTAACTTACAGGTATTTAAACAAACCAATATCTATTCTCAAAAAGTGATGGAGAACAAGCACAAAGATACACACATACACACATGCACAAAGATACACACATACACACATGCACACACTCACACACACATATTTGCGATGGGTTTCATTCAGTTTATCTCTATCAAATGCATTCACAAAACGCTGGTCAACCCGGGGCTACATGACACTTAACCAAGTTATTGAACGCAGAACCATGTGAGTGAGAAGCAAACTTATTACCATACAACTACGCTTGCTCCTCCATACGTAATTTAATAAAAATCAATGTGGTTGTCCTATTCATTACTATCTGCGAAATGCTTCTTTCTGTAATGTCCGATCCTTTAATCGGTACTTCTCAACCAAGTAGATACCGCTCCAATATAGACGTTACAAGCCAACAAGGGAGCAGCAAATTTAAAGGGCGTACTACGAGGGTAGGAGAAGGTGTCATCCATGTTGACTGGATATAAATTTTCCTAGAAATAAAATATTAAAACCTGGTACAATACTTACATCTGAAAAACATTTTCAAACTAAAATCTTTGTCAGAATAAAAATAGGAGAACGAGCTTGTGTTATCAATGAGCAGAAGCATAACTACAGATGCGTCAAGGCCCAATGTCCATGATTCATTTCTTTTAGGTCTAAAAGGTAAATGAAACTTTTCCAATATCATTCATTAAAATTAAAAGATATACAGGATGATTGAAAAGTAACTCCCTATGGTTACCTCACTATGCTGCAAAATGAGATCATGTCGGTTATCAGTGCTTGGAAGAATATTGAAGACTTGATTTTCATGCCAGATGACGTGCCTCCACATTTTGTTCTTGTTCGTGAATGGCTGAATGTCCACTTACCCGGGAGATGGATGGGTCGTCGTGGACTACATGAGTGGCCAGTCAGAAGTCCTGACTCAAGACACCGGAACGAGTCTACTGTACCAAACCAAAGACTGAAAGAACTAGAAGGGCGAATACGAGAAGTTATGCCTTCCATCTCACAAGAGTTCTTGGCGAAATCAGTTGACGTACTTCATGGGCGACTCAAAAAGCTGGTGGCGACATCTGGAGCCCATATCAAATTTTAAATAAAGCCTCATACTAAAAGCTTTCATCTCATAACCATTTTTTGGGTAAAATTTACAAATAATAAATAATTTATAAGTATTTTTAGATAGTGAGTTACTTTTCAATCACCGGGATTATTACTTCAACATTTATTTTCAGCTCTTCATAAATTATGCAATTATGTAATTATTTATGTATGTATGTATGTATGTATCTACCGCAAACACTGGGTTTTCTGCCCCAAAATACTTCATATATAGATAGATAGACCAGCTAGTTTGTACTGACATCGAGTTATATAATTTGTAATAATGATGTCAAACCAAATAGTGATATTTTGAAATCATTTAATATGAACGTTTCAGAAGACCTTGCTCGGTTAATAAATTTCAAAATTCGAAATGTTTTAACTGAGGAAGGTATTACATAAGATGCTTATCCTATTATATATTATATAGACCGGAAACGTACGTATACTTGTTTCCATGCTTGTGCGTGTGTATGTGTGTGCGTGTGTGTGTGTGTGCATGTGTTTGTGTGTGTATGTGTGTGTATGTGTGTGTGTGTGTGTGTGTGTGTGTGTGCATCACTTTGTCTAAATATGTCACATATAAGTATATATTATATATATATATATATATATATGAGGGAGACTAAAAAATTGTACGCACGTTTGTTTTGTCAATGTATTTACAGAAAAGCAGGGGATAAATAAGTACGTCAATTTTTTTCTATATAGTCTCCTTCCTTTTCGATGCACTTGGTCTAGCTGTCGACAAGCTTGCGTATTTCCTCCAAGAAGGTTTTTGGTTTGTGGTGCAACAATTTATACACCGTTTCCTTCACATCGTCATCTGTAGGAAATCGACGACTTCGTATACCATCTTTGAGTGGTCCAAAGTAATAATAGTCAAAAGGGGCGCGATCTGGGCTGTAGGCAGAGTATTCCAGCACCTCAAAATCGAATTGATTAATGGTTCCAACGGTCTGGGCAGCCGTGTGTGGGCCACCCTTACTTCGATAATAGCCATCGGCGTTTGGTGCAAATTGCTGACTTCAGTTAGTTGGCCAGCAAAGCACTGTATCTTGCACTGTTGCTCGTCCACGCCTCTTCCAGGCTGTCTTCCAGTATAGTCCCCAAAAAGGGTTAGCCTCCCAAGCTAACCTGTCATATCTCTCGACTTTTCTTTCTTCCTTATCGGATACCTTCTTGTTAGCTGGGCATGCTAGATCTATGAACCAGCATCGTTTTCTTTCTTTCTCAATTAACACTATACCTGGTTTCCATTATTATTATTCGAAGGCTGCGAGCTGACAGAATCGTTAGCTTGCCGGACAAAATTTTTAACGGCATTTCGTCCGTGTTTATACTCTGAGTGCAAATTCTATCCCCCTCCCCCCTTGTGGCTTTAGTAGAAAGGATTATTATTATTATTATCATTATTATTATTATATTATTATTATTATTATTATTATTATTATTATTATTATTATTATTATTATTATCATCATCATCATCATCAACATTATTATTATTTTTATTATTATTCAGTCTGAGAGCAGCGCATGCTATCTAAGTGACACTGGGGTACAATTATATGAAGACCAATATACCCATCATAATTACACGTCTGATAAGGGTACACCATGCACATGGTGATCTCATATCAAGGTAAACAGCGCATGACCTTACAGGTGGGGACTCAGAATTTTCGTTAGGCCGAATAGCCCATCCCACTCAAAAGGTCCCTGAATAAGGTTTGTTTAAGGATGATGAACGAAACACCCATATTTCCAGGAGTGAATTATCCAAACCTCCAAAATTCCTCTCAATACATGGCTATGATGCTCTCCCACTACTTCTGCTCGTGATCAGAGATGCACATATCGTCAGCCACCAAGGGACAAGCTCAACTAGTTAAGGGGAAATAACTGACAAGCAAATATGTGGTATTGAGCAGAATATTTACTGCAGCCTATCTTTTATACCAAGACAAAACAATGTACATGATAACACTTCCAATCAGTTAAGATCACAATGCATGAGATCCATTTCCTGGTATTGCATCAGGGCATATTACTATTATTATTATCGAGTGAGAGAGCAGTGCATGCCATCAAAGTGACACTGGGGTAAATATACGAAGCCCAGTATACCCATCACGACTACCCGTCTGATAAGGGTACACCAGACACATGCATCACAACCATATGTGCGCGACATGGTGATCTCATAACAAGATAAATAGTGCATGACCTTGCGGGTGGGGCCCAGTTAGAATTTTCTTCTGGTTGGGTAACCCATCCCACTCAAAAGTTCCCCGATTGAGGACTGTTTAAGGATGTTGAATGAAACACCCATGTTTCCAGAGGTGAATTATTCAAACCCCAAAGAATCCCTCTCAACACATGGCTATGATGCTCCCCACTACTTCTGCTCGTGATCAGAGATGCACATATCGTCAGCCACCGAGGGACATGCTCAACTGGTTAAGGTCAAGCAACTGACAAGCAAATCTGTGGTATTGAGCAGAATATTTGCTGTAGCCCATTATTATTATTATTATTATTATTATTACTTTTTTTTTCTTCTTTCAAATTTGCTTCCATTTCTTGCCGAGTGTCTTCCCGACTCCTAGGGCAAAGAAACTCATAGTATACATTGGTAGGCCATTAAACCAAACTCAATAGTTCGTTCATTTTTTAAAAAATTTTTTTTTTTTTAAGTTAAATTAAAATACATGAGCAGCAACAGTTCTCACATCGACAATGCTCTTCTCAATACGTGTGATGTACCAGTTAAGACAATCTTTTGCACTTCTTGCAGGGATGGTAAGCCAGGGATCATTCTCATATAATTTTCGGTTCCCTTCTTGATCATTCCTAGTGCTCCTACGATCACAGGTATTATAACCGCCTTGAGATGCCACATTTTCTCAATTTCAATGAGTAGGTCTTTATATTTTCTGAGCTTGTCAAACTCTTTCGCTGAGATATTATGATCACAGGGGATGCTCATGTCGATCAATAAGCAAACTTTATTGTTTTGGTCTTTCACAACAATGTCTGGTTTATTGGCCTTGATGGTTCGGTCTGTATGTACTGGAAAGTCCCACAGAATGGTTACATTTTCTCCTTCAGTTACAGCCTCAGGGTGGTGATTATACCACTTGTCGGCAGTTTTGATATTGTAATGCCGACTTATTAGCCAGTGGAGATATTGGCCAACTCTGTCATGTCTTAATTTATACTCCACTGGAGCTAAGACTTTACATCCAGAGATTAGGTGGTCCACTGTTTCAATCATGTCGTTGCAGAATCGGCATTTTGGGTCTGCTCCATTTTTCATCACATTGGCCTGGTAGTTCCGGGTTAATAGGCTTTGATCTTGAGCAGCCAGGATGAAACCTTCGCTCTCTGCTTTTAGCCCTGAGCTCCGTAGCCACTGATGGGTTTGCTTCTGGTCAACATCAGCTTGTTTGCTGCGGGTCACATATTTGCCGTGCAGAGGTTTCTCCTCCCACCTATCAGCCAATTGCTCGAGCGCTTTTTTCGTTGCCATTATTTTCACTTTCTTTGCAACAATAATTGCCGTACTTTCCTCGGGTTGTTCTGTTTGGGTATCCTGCACGAGATCAATAGCAAATTTTTTGCTTTCCTTTATGATAGAATGAAGCTTCTTTCGTCTCTCGTGATTTTCCACGAGCTTTAGCATCCAGTCATTCGATATTTCGAGATATTTGGCCAGTTCAATTGTGGTTGTTTTGTAAGCTAGTTCAAATTGGATCAGGCCTCGACCTCCTGGGCTCTGGGAAGGTAAAGGCGATCTACGTCTGCCTTTGGGTGGTGCATCCTATTACAACTCAGCAGCTTGCGTATTTTCCTATCTATATTCTTTACTTCACTCATATTCCAGTTCAACACATTGTAGCTATAAGTAACAACTGGAACTGCTAAGGAATTTATAGCTAACACCTTGTTACGTGCATTTAGTTCAGTTATTAATAATATTAATAATAATAATAATAATAATAATATTAATAATAATAATAATAATAATAATAATAATAATAATAATAATAATAATAATAATAATAATAAAATAATAATAATAATAAAAAAAAAATATGAACGAACTACTGAGTTTGGTTTAATGGCCTACCAATATACACTATGAGTTTCTTTGCCCTAGGAGTCGGGAAGACACTCGGCAAGAAATGGAAGAAAATTTGAAAGAAGAAAAAAAAAAGTAATAATAATAATAATAATAATGATGATGATGATGATAATAATAATAATAAGCTAAAAAAGAAGAGTGCCATTGTTATCAAGTAAACGTTATTTCGGCATTTAGTGTGCCTTCAAGAGGTTGAAAAAATAAACTTGTCAATATACTTCATTTTTGGTAATATTTTATAGGATTCAGTTACTAGATGCCGAAATATCGTTCACTTGATAACAATGGCACTCTTCTTTTCTTTTCTTTTTTTTTTTGCTTCACTCCTGGCAGTTTGAAGTATGAGTGTATGTGTGTGCAAAAGAGTGGTATGTTTGCGCGCGTGTGTGCAACTAGGCTCTTGGAGAGGCAAGTCGACTAGCAGCGACTTCTGTCGCTGCACGGAAGGTCCGGTGAAAGTGCTCGGAGTTTGTTTCGGACCAGATCCCCCAGGAAGATAGGAACTGGAAAGAGATCATGACTAGGGTAGCCAAGCTCATTCAGAAAAGAGCAGAAAGGAAGCTATCTCTGAAAGACCAGGTAGAAGTAGCGAATGCATATATCGCCTCAGTAACCTTTCAACACATGGCCATGAAGCTCCTCCATTATTATTATTATTATTATTATTGTTGTTGTTGTTGTTGTTGTTGTTGTTATTATTATTATTATTGTTGTTGTTGTTGTTGTTATTATTATTATCATCATCATCATTATTATTATTATTATTATTATTATTATTATTATTATTATTATTATTATTATCATTATCATTATCATTATTATTATTATCTCCGCCTTAACGAAGGTGAGGGTATTGTTTTCAATCGTGTTGTCCGTGGACAAGATATCTCAAGAACCACTAGATAAATTTGTATGAAACTTTCAACGAGGTTTGGCCTCATGATTGGCACGAACTGATTAGATTTTGGAATCGATCCGGTACCGAACAAGCATTCTGGATTATTTGTTATATATACTTTACTTTAGATGATTACGACCTTACGCTGACTTTCAAGTCTTTCTCAATTATCTTCCTTTGGCTGTTTCCAAAGTTTTATTTTCTTTTCTCTATTATCAATTTTACTTGCGTCTCTATCTTAGCAGAAACTGGTGGATAAAGAAATCAAAGTACATAAACAAACGGCAGCAAAACGTTCAGAAATTAAATAACACTGAATATAGATATTAACACTTTATAGTATACTAACATATATTATATATATATATATATATATATATATATATATATATATATATATACATATATACAGCGATCTAAAACAACAAGAATACTAAAGGAAGGCTGGAATTTAAGAGAAGACAAAACAAAAGGTCTCATGTTATTCATTTAAAAATTCTTGAGTAGAACTTATTATTATTACCGCTACCTTTGAAACTCTTTTGAATGGTGAATTTATTAACTTTGGCTTGTATCAGATAAGGTAAACTATTTATTACTGTTACTAAATTTTCTATAGCTACCTACACTTTCCATGACTATCATTGGGATCGATCAGGTCCTGGATAAGGGTTCTGTATTAATTTTCTAGTTTTTTGCTTAATTTTTGAGAGCGGCCAGGTTCATTTTTAGTATTCTCGTTTGTGAGAGCAGTGGGGCTTATTCAGATATTCTCATTTTAAAAATCATCTGTTGTTATTATTTATTATTATTATTATTATATTATTATTTTATTATTATTATTATTATTATTAATATTATTATTATTATATTATATTATTATTATTATTATTATTATTATTATTATTATTATCATTATTAAAAAGCAGCGAGCAGATTGAATCGTTAGATATGGCTTACCGTCCAGCATCAACTCCAATACATAAAGATGGGTGGTATATTTTTTAATTAATATGGCTGTTTAGTTAAAAAGCTCGCTGGGTTCTGTCGCACTGCGCAGCACCTTGGACAACTGCCTTCTACTACTGCCTCAGGCCGATCAATACGGAATGAGTGAATTTGCTGGACGGAGGCCCGTCATATATATATATATATATATATGTATGTATATATATTATTTGTTGTGCAAGATTTTTTATGTGAAGTCGTGTGTTGAAACAGATATTGCTATATTCGGAATGGTCATTTTGCCAGTTAGCCAATAAATATATAGTGCGTGTGTTTTTATTGGCTAAACTGGCAAAAAGGACCATTCCGAATATAACAATATATATATATATATATATATATATATATATATATAATATATAATATAATATATATATATATTATGTATGTATATATATATATATATATATATAATATATATATATATATATATATATATATTATATAGTATATATATGAGAGAGAGAGAGATACAAATATATACATTT
The DNA here is from genome assembly GCF_006345805.1 of Octopus sinensis. Classification (NCBI taxonomy): domain Eukaryota; kingdom Metazoa; phylum Mollusca; class Cephalopoda; order Octopoda; family Octopodidae; genus Octopus; species Octopus sinensis. The sequence goes on along the minus strand of NC_042999.1, from coordinate 132,681,382 downwards.
ATATTTATATATATATATATATATCATATCATATATATAATATATATATTGTGTATATATATGTGTGTGTGTGTGTGTGTATACACATACATAGAAATATGCATGTATATTTGTCAGTGGGTATATGTATGTATATAGATGTGCATAGAAGTGTTTGTATATGTAGATAGATAGATAGATAGATAGATAGATAGATAGATAGATAGATGATTGATTGATATAGATATATATATACATACACATACATATATATATATATATGCATGCTTATATGTCGGTGCGTGTGTGGGTGTGTGGGTGGTGTGGGGGTGCATTTTGTATTTGTGTATGACCTCCCCGTGCCTCACAACCGATGTTGGTTTGTTTACGTTTTTGTAATATAGTGTTTCGACAAAAAAAGACCGATAGAAGAAGCACCATACTTAAAAAACACTAGGGTCGATTTGTTCGGCTAAACCCATTCTAGGCGATGACCCAGCATGGCCACAGCACAAAAACTGAAACAAGTAAACGATAAAAAAATTACTAATATTCTCATTGTTTTTCAATTTTCTTTTGGGATCGAACACTTTTCTCTAAGTTTGCAATATTCAGGTTTATTCTCATTCATGCTTGCTTAGTTTATAATTTTCCAACCCAGGAAACTTTAAACAACCAGCCACTGTTTTTGCTGTTTAGTCACAGATCAATCTTTGATAAGTAAGCTACAATGGAAAGGGAACCCGCTTTCCGGTATATGTTTGCTTTCATTTGCCGACTTATGGCTAAGAAGCAATCTCTCTCTCTCTCTCTCTCTCTCTCTCTCTCTCTCTCTCTCAGTTTGTAGTCTTTTACTATAAACACAAAGCCTGCGATTTTGAGAAGAGGGTGTCAAGTCGATTACATAGACCCCAGGTATTCGACTGGTACTTATTTTATCAACCAGGAAAGGATAAAAAGCCAAGCCGATCTCGGCTGAAACTGAACTCAGAAAGTAAGTCTGAAGAAGTGTCGCTCTCGGCTGAAATTGAACTCAGAAAGTAAGTCTGAAGAAGTGTCGCTAAGTATTTCGATCAGCACGCTAACGATTCTGCCAGTTTGCCGCTTTTGCTCAGTATATAACTTTGGTTTGGTTTGTTCGGTATATTATTGTTTTGGTTTGACAGTTTGATTTCTAATTTTCGCCAGGTTGTTTCCTGTAAAACTCTGAAACATGCTAGGAAAAGGGAAATGTAGGGAGTGCAATGGTAATTTTCTACCTTTATTGCATTCTTTGTTCACACGTCCACTTCAGAGATGTCAGGACAATCCCAGAGGATTCCGAAATGGGAAAATAAAATTCCAGTTTCAGCTGAGAGTGAGCAAGTAAAAATTTGGCATGAACAAAAGATGATGGCGTGGAATTACTGAGGTGATTGGAAGAAGGTTTGTACCACAGACTAGAAGAATATTCTGTTAGAATGGAAAGTTAATTAGTGTTATTTAGAGACAACTGTAAAAGAGACAACGAAAAGGAGTTGACAGTACCAAAAAGACAAAAACACATACACACGAACATATATATATATGTGTGTGTGTGTGTGTGTGTGTGTGTGTGTGTGTGTGTGTATACGTACACACACACACATGTATATATATAATATATATGTGTGTGTGTATGTACGTACACACACACACATGTATATATATATATATATATATTTATATATACACATACATATATGTGCGTGTGCGTGTATGTACACAGATTTGTGTGCTTGTAAAGAGAGAGGCAAAGAGAGAGAGAGAGAGAGAAAGATTGTAGAGAGTAGGGCTTAAGATAAGTAGTTGGGTAATAGACATGTAAATGAGAAAAACAAAAGACAATTTGAAATGGAAACGAACACAGAAGTAGGAAGATCTACTGATAACACACACACACACACACTTTCTCTCTCTCTCTCTCTCACACACACACACACACACACAACACACACACATACACACACACACATGCACACAAACACATACGGATGATGAAGATGCGTGGCGTAGCAGTTAGGATATTCGACTCACGATCGTGGGTTCGATTCCCGGCGACGCATTGTTTCCTTGAGCAAGACACTTTATTTCACGTTGCTCCAGTCCACTCAGCTGACACACAGGAATAGTATCTGTATTTTAAAGGACCAGCCATGTAACATTCTGTGTCATGTTGAATCTTTCCGAGAACTTCGTTAAGGGTACGTGTATATATGGAGTGCTCAGCCACTTGCATATTAATTTCACGAGCAGATTGCTTCGTTGATCGGATCAACTGGAACCCTGGTCGTCGTAACCGACAGAATGGCAGTTATACACACACACAGACACACACAGACACACGACACACACACACACACACACACACACACACATATATATATATATATATAAACAAGAAGGGTAGTAATATTATTTACTACCAGGTGCCCAGCACAAAAGACGAATTAGTCATAAGACAAAATATATTCATATAGAAAAATTTATTCATGTAGTATACAATAAGGGCTCCTAAATAAGATGCCGATGCTGGAACACAAAAGGGGATGAATTATCGAGAGTGAAAATCAAAACTTTACCGATAACTTTATATATGTATATATATATGTATATATTGGAGTACCTGACTCATGGATTTCTCTCTACTATTGAATTACATCACCTATTGTGTGTGTGTATGTATACATATATATATACACACACAATCAAATGTGCAGAAATGACGTACTCCAAATGAATAAATAGGTGATTTAATCCAACGGTAGAGAGAAATCCATGAGTCAGGTACTCCAAAACAGTTGGAAGGTCGGGGCCGGTCTGTGTGACCATGCAGTAAATAATCAATTCAAAAAACCAAATTAAGAAACAGAGAAAAAGAACGTGCACAAGTAACGCATTAATTTGATGCTCAGTGAAAGGAGAGAGTTGTTAAGGTTTCGAGCATAGCTCTTCGTCGGAAAGAGAAAACTCCAAAGACAAAGATGGAAAAATAAGGAAAAATCGCCAGCAATCACGTGCGGTTACATTTTTCAAGTGACCGCAAATGGAAGGAGGAAGAGAAAGATGTTTCTAGGACAGGTGAGTGTGAAGATGGTCACTATATCTCTCTGTGTGTGGTAGCATGTGCGTGTGTGTGATAGCGCATGTGTGTGTGTGTGGTAGTAACTGTGTGTATGTGTTCGCATTTGTGTGAGTCGCCTGTGTGTCGTGGGATTTATGTGCGAGATATACACACACGCTCACAGATCCTAACACACACTCACAGATGACCCACACAAACACAGACACATAGGTACTACCACACACACACACACGCGCACACACAATAACCATCTTCAAACTCTCCTGTCCCAGAAACAACTTTCTCTTCCTCCTTCCAGTTCCGGTCACTTCAGAAATGTAGCCGCACGTTGATTGTTAGCGATTTTTCACTATTTTTTACTTCCTTGTCTTTGGATTTTTCTTTTTCCGACGAAGAGCAATGCTCGAAACGTTAACAACAAATTAATATATTGCTTGTGCACATCCTCACTTTCTTTTTCTTTTCTTTTTTTTCCTGTTTTTTAATTGTTTGTTCCTTGAATTGGCTACATATATATACATATATATATATATATATATATATATATATATATATATATATATATTAATTATATCATATGTCTGTACGTGTGCGTGTGTGTTTGTGTATGTATATTTGTGTGTGCTTAAGTGTGTGGTGTTTGTATTTATATGTTTGTATATATGTATATGTATATGCATTTATATGCTTACACGCACACAAATATGTGTTATATTCACGTACGTTGTTTAATATCGAAAGAATGAGAAAGGAATGCACAGTATATGTTGTGGAGGATATGTTTCTTCGTGACTCAACGCCTGACGATCGACTATATATACGATCTGTGTGTAGTTTTATGAACCAAATGCGTACATGAAAACATCTCTCGAGGTTAATAACGCAGTATTTGGCGTTCTGATCAGGCATGCATGTTTAGTTAGATGTAAAGGTAACTTTTTAGTGTTAAGACTGCTTCTACTGCTAATAATTAATTTTTAATACATCTACTAGC
>NC_042999.1:132622306-132672306 GCF_006345805.1 Octopus sinensis | reverse complement strand
TACATATGTGTCTATATGTAGTGTTTTTTGTGACTGTTATTGTCCCTGACCGATGCTTAACAGCTGGTGTTGGTGTCTTTATGTGCCCGTAATTTAGCAGTTTGGCACAAGTGACCGATAAAATAGTACTAGAGTTTTAAAAATATTATAAATCCTGGGTTCGACTTGTTCGATCAAAACCATTCAAGGCGGTGCTCCAGCATGGCTGAAATAAGTTATATATTGTGCACTCTCCTGTCGTAAACGGCAGATGAGAGTTCCGCATTATCTTAAGGAATCCATACACAAACGATTTTGTTTATAACGATCAAATGCTTGTACTGTGCTCACTCTGTCCTCCAAATCCACATTGCTTACACAGGTGCAGGTATGTCATATGTTAGATGTTGATGTGATTGTAGAGAAATGTGAGATGAAAGGATTTGCTCAAGAACACAACGCAATTTATTTTGTTTATTCTGCCAAACATATATCTTTATATATATATGTATGTATGTATGCATGCATGTATGTATATATATGTGTATGTATGTATGTATTTATGTATGTATATTTGTATGTATGTGAGTGTGGGTGGGTGTATGTATGTATGTATCTATCTATCTGTCATTAGAGGCGCAATGGCCCAGTGATTAGGGCAGCGGACTCGCGGTCATAGGATCGCGGTTTCGATTCCCAGACCAGGCGTTGCGAGTGTTTATTGAGAGAAAACACCTAAAGTTCCACGAGGCTCCGGAAACCCTGGTGGCGAACCCTGCTGTACTCTTTCACCACAACTTTCTCTCATTCTTTCTTCCAGTTTCTGTTGTACCTGTATTTCAAAGGGCCAGCCTTGTCACACACTGTGTCACGCTGAATCTCCCCGAGAACTAGGTTAAGGGTACACGTGTCTGTAGAGTGCTCAGCCACTTGCACGTTAATTTCACGAGCAGGCTGTTCCGTTGATCGGATCAACTGGAACGCTCGTCGTCGTAACCGACGGAGTGCCAACAACAATCTGTCTGTCAGTATCTGCGTGCACACACACACTCATACACACAAACACACATTTACACACATATATTTATATATACATATCCATATGTGTGCATGTGTGTATATATATATATATATATATATATATATACACACACATTTATATATACATGTATGTATGCATGTATGAATGTATGTACGTATGTATGTATGTATGTATGTATGTAGTATGTATGTATGTATGTATGTATGTATGTATGTATGTACACACATACACGTACACATGCAGTGAGAACGACAGCGACTTGCATATTTCAAATGTATGGACAGTTTATTAACGCAAAAGAAAGTTTTTGCTCAAATTTTCTCTGGAGGAAATTGTGTTCCCCTGAGGGCAGTTTTAGTCGACTGGAAACTCTTGCAGCTTCATTGGAAAATGCAGAGCTTCAGGAAGGAATTACTATTCATGGAATATTCATGCAGGAGTGACAAGTTGCCAGTTTCAGTAATGGTAGGTCCAGCCGACATTGGGGTCGCTAACAATGAAAGACAGAGACGTCTGCACCTGATTAATTATGCTGGACAGCCGTATGTCAGGGAGCATTATAGAGTGTGGCGACTCCAGTAATTGATAGAGACTAACTTCAAGGTGAGGTGGGTTCATTAAAGAAGAGGTTAAAAATCTTGTGGAGTATGTGACCAGTATTACATGAATAATTAGTGACCGGGGTCAAATATTGTTGCTAATGACGACAGGGGTTTGTAATTAGAAGAGAGGCGGACAGACTGAGAGTGATAGGTGTAGTACGGGGAAGATGGTGTGCTGGATGTGTATTGTCGTTCAGTGGTATAACTCGTTCCCTCTTAGTAATATATGTTACTATATATATATGAATGCATGTATGTATATATATATACATATATATATATATATATATATATATACATATAGATATAGATATATATACATACATACATATATATATATATATATATATATAAATATATATATAAATGTATATATATATGTATGAATATATATATAAACATATAAATATATACATATATATATAAATATATAAATATATATATATATATATATATAATATATATATATATATATATATATAAATCTGTATATATGTGTATATATACACATATATATACACAGACATATATAGATCCATATATATATATACATACAAATATGTATATACATACACACACATATATATGCAGACACACATATATATGTAAATATAGGTAGATTGATAGATCGATACGTACATACATAAAATAGTATGGATACATACATACACAAAAATCGATACATGTAGAGAGAGAGAGTGACAGAAACAGAGAATTAGTGATAAACAGATTGATGGACAGATATAGAGACAGATAGATATAGAGAGAAAGAGATTGTGAGAAAGAGGTGGGGGTGAGATACAGAATGTGTGCGAAAGGTGGAGTTAGAAAACCGAGTTATTGTAGCTGGTGTATGAATTGGTACAAGCAAGACGATTAGATGGACACGTTAACAGGTAAGTATATATAGTTAATTACATTTCGGTAATTCTGAAGCTTACATACCTACCCAACACTCTCCTTATAAACGAAACAACTCACCCACCAGCATAACACTCTCACCCTCACTAACTGTCGTGTTATTTTATACTGGGGTGGTCAAAAGTTCGTTTGTTTGTTTTCCTTTGCGCATGTATACTCGTTATTGACCTGATACACTAGCATAGTTCGATGCAAAATAGCGTCGAGAAAGGAAAACCGAAACGAACATTATTGATGAGTCGTGTTTTTTTTTTTTAATAAAAGACAAGGAAGCAGCGGAAACCTGCTGGAAGATATGTACTGTGTATGGAGAGGATGCTGTTACGGAGCGTATTTTGCCAAAAGTGGTTTTGAAGATTTCAATCGGGAAATTTTTCTGTTTAAGATGCATCTTGCTCTGGCCGTTCAAGATTAACAGCGACAGTGTGAAGAAGATAGGCGAAGCTAACCCCCGTCATACGACTAGGATGGTCGCAGATATTCTCCAAAAATCCTAATCGAGTGTTGAAAACCATCCGCATCCACTTGGTTATATTAGCAGGACCGATATTTGGCTCCCGCATATTTGAATGAGAATATGGCCCAACGAATACCCATCTATAATTTGCTGTAGTTGCGTGAAGAAAACTATCCTTTTTCGAAGAGAATGGTGACAGTTATCGTACACTTATTCCAGCAGTCCTTCGATTTTCTAAGCCCTGTAAAAGAACTCTGAAGTTTGGGCTCCCGACCAGGCCTTTCGCGACACCTTTAAAGCCAGGGACTCTTCAACACCCCATAGTTTTGTATATAAAGGAACGAAAGTCTGATCCTACCGAGCGTTAGATATTTTCACAAATATTTACCAACTTGCTGAACTATATTATAACATTAACGAATACAAAGGAATAAGTAAAATAAATATAGTGACGGTCAAAATGGTTTTTTATTGTGTTTAGAAATTTATAGAAAAATATATAGAACAGTGTTTTACGATAAACAGTGTTTTAAACCTGTAAAAATCATGTGTGTGTGTGTGCGTTTGTGTGTAAAATCATTAATGTTATTATTTTTACTGCACGAAAAGTTAGATGAGGGAAATTTACTGACGATGAAGAAAAGCCACCAATGGACAAGGTATTTCATTTGATAGTCTGCTAAATGAATCACTAATGACTGTTTTCATTATTTACTGTGATTAAAGCGGCGAGCTGGTAGAAGCGTTAGCCCACTGGGCGAAACACTTAGCGGTATTTCGTCCATCTTCACATTTTAAGTTTAATTTCACCGAGGTCGACTTTGTCTGTCATCTTTTCGGGGTCGATGAAATAAGTACCAGTTGAGTACTGGGATCAATGTAATTGCTGGCTTTGTGCCAAAATTTGAAATCATTATTTACTATGATTCAATAATTAAGTGCCATTTACTGTATTAAATGCAAAGACTTTTTTGTTATCCTTTAAAACACAACGAATATGGAGTCTCTGAAGAATATACGTATCTAAAGATATTGGCAAACACCTTCACAAGTTACTTTCTTCTCAAGGTGGCTTATTATTTCTAAAAAAGGAGACAAAATATTGATAATTATGCAATGTGTGTGTGTGTGAGTGTGTGTGTGCGCGTGTGTGCGGATTAAAGGCCATTTTAAGATTCTTTTATGTAGAATACTAATTGTCCCTGGAGACAAAGTTTCTGTCTTATCATAACTGTAAAGTCTGTAAATACGTTACCACCACCATCACCACTACCATCGTCATCAACACCATCATCATCAGCAGCAGCAACAGCATATCCGCTAACAACCAGAAAATGTCAATTACTTATGAATAAATTGTTGTTCAGACATCCAAATTGTCTGGGTTTTTTAACTAGTTTCCGTTGAACAAGACTCACATGCCCATGAAAACGAGACAGTAATGCACAGAAAACACATAATCACTATAAAGTCGAAAAGGCTCCTTCCCTAATGATAACATGTGTAAAAACACCTAAAAAGCTGCGTCTGTGAATCTGACTGGGGGCAACATTGGGCAGATATGGTGTTTTTACACCTTTTCTCATAAGAGAGAGATTTTTTTCCCCCCTTCAAAGTAACTGCAGTGACTTTGCCTTTAGAAGTTGAAATATGCCACAAACATATTCAAACTAACCTGAAGTTCGCTTATAAATCCTTCTAGGCGCTGATACTGTTGAATACACACACACACATACACACACACACACACACACACACACACACACACACAACACACGCACGCACGCACGCACACACACACATACACATACATATATAGAGATAGATAGATAGATAGATAGATAGATAGATAGATAGATAGATAGATAGATAGATAGATAGATAGATAAGTAGGCAGGCAGGCAGGCAGGCAGACAGACAGACAGACAGACAGACAGACAGACAGACAGACAGACAGACAACCTTGCTCGGTCTTCTGCCTTAGAGGAGTACTTTCTAGGTGCATCTTTACTTTTTATTATATTGTGAGGTACATTCTAGACGCTTCAACAGAAATACTTATCCATTTTAAAGAAGTACAAAACTGTAATCCCCTTCAAAGTAGGGTCCTCTGACTTCAATGCACTTGCTGCAGCGCTCCAGCCTCTTCCTGAACGCCGCATGGAAGTAAAAGTACCCAGGACTTTTATCACAGCCGCCATCTTCTCGATGTCTTCAAAATGACTGTCCCTGAGGTTCCCTTCCAGCAGCTTGGAAAACAACCAAAACTTACAGGGAACAAGGTCTGGACTGCAGAGATGGTGAGTGGCAGTTTTGATATCTATCTTTGTCAAGTAATTGGGTTACTGGAATGGAATTGTGGCAAGTGGTGTTTAGTAGGCTGTGACAAACAGTTTTTAGTAGGGCCTGTTCAACACGATGTTACAACCGTCTATTTCCAATCTGGAATGAAAAAAATATTGACAGATCAGATTATTAGGCGTATAGTAATGATATTCCTTTGTACTTTTCTTTTATTCTTTTACTTGTTTCAGTTATTTGACTACGACCATACCCCAGCACCACCTTGAAGGGTTTTAGCCGAATGAATCGACACCAGGACTTATTCTTTTTAAGCCAAGTACTTATTCTGTTGTTCTTCTTTGCCGGACCGCTAAGTTACGGTTACATAAACACACCAACACCGGTTGGCAAGCAGTGGGTGGGGGACCAAACACAGCCACAAAGACACACACAGATGTGTGTGTGTATATATATATATATATATATACGACGGGCTTCATTTGGTTTCCGTCTACCAAAACCACTCATAAGGCATTGGTCATCCCGAGACTATAGTAAAAGACACTTGCCCAAGATGCCACGCAGTGGGACCGAACTTGGAACCATGTGGTTTGGAAGGGAAGCAAGCTTCTTACCACACAACCACGCCTGCGCCTAAAATTACACGCCAAAATTCACGAAAGTGCACTTCTCTTCATTACACTCCTTTACACAACAGTTGCCAACATTATTACTTTACACAATATAATAATACCGCATGCACTTGTGTTAGAAGCTGATGTACCCTTTACTTTGTAGATATTAGAACCACTCCCATCATTACACTACTCTGAACTGTAACTATGCTACGTTTGCTCACACTGATATACTGCCTTCTAGAAGATTCATCACTCATGTAGGGTATGCAGTATGGCCTTCACCTAAGCGGCGGTATTGTTTATTCAGTATAACAAACATATTTGTGTAGAGTCTAGTTGTTTAACCGATAAACAGCGTAACAGATATCTTCTCAATAACGAACAGTAAATTTCTCTCTTACGCTGCACTATACTTTAATGACACTACATTGAAATAGTTGAAAGCCACTACACTTCAACATTTGATTTTTTAACAAATTCTGTAAAGATTGTTTACAACAACGACAAACAACATTGACAAATAATAACAACGTAAATAACATAATAAAAGCAACAATAACAAAAACAAACAACAACAAAAAAAACACGAAAACACCAAAGGAAACAACAATACATACTGCAGCAACAAACAACAACCCCAACAACAACAGCATCACCATCAGCAACACCAACAATGAACAAGAGGTGAAGTATAGCTATGTGTCTTTCATGAAAATATTAAAATCTTATCTTAGACAGAGGTGTTAGAAGTGGTAGGCAACTTCCAGGCTGTCTGAGGTTCCCTTTGAACTTAGTTAAACGTCATTCAGATGAACAGTCAGCCATTGTTGTCAGGAAACTACTCTTTACAAGATCTATTGCTTCACAAATACTGAAAAGATAACATTTTCTTTTTACTTTTTCTCGCCATTACGTTGCTTCTTTCTCTTTATTTATTTATTTATCTTTTTTTTATCATTATTATTTTTTTTTTTTTTTTTTTTGCTCTTATCATCAAATATAGATAGACTGTTAACATGGCAGGGTGAAAGTTAGATAGAAGGCTGCGATAAGGGTAGATATTTCGAAAAGAGTGATGAGGGAGCCTGAAGGGTATGGCATTGTTCTAGCAGAGATGGAATGTTGTGATAAATCGGCGGCGTCTAAAGGTTAATTTATTCTAAACTAATTTCACAAAGATAACTCAATATTTCGTGATTTATATGTATTGTTCCTTGCTGTGATCGCATCTACACTATTTGATATACGAATATATGTGCGTATATATATATATATATATGTTTGTGTGTGTGTGTGTGTGTGTGTGTGTGTGTGTGTGTGTATGTATATATATATGTGTGTATAGGGTGAGAGAGAGAAAGGTATACATATATATATATATATATTATATATATATATATACGTATAACATACACACATATATGTATGTATATATATACATATACGTATAATATATTTATAAATGTTATATGTATATATATATATAATGTATATGTTATATGTATATGTGTATATGTACATGAGTGTTTGTGTGTCTATATATGCATTATAGATGCGTATATAGTATGTCTATATATAACATAAAATATCTGTCATATATATCAATATATATTCAATACAGAATAAGAATATGTACGTAGATATGTGGAGGGGGGGCACGTATATATTCACACACATACATACATGCATGCACGTACTCACATAGGTATATGTATAGATGTATGTATGCACCTATAAGTGTGTGTGTGCGTGTGTATATGTGTATGAATATATATGTACATATATATGTATGTATATATCTATATGTTTATGTGTGTGCGCATGTATATATATATATACATACATATATACATACATATTTTTATTCTGAATGGAATATACATTATATATGTACACACACACAACACATATATATATATATACATATATATATTTATATATATATACATACATATGTGTATATATAATATATATTCTAGTATATATATATATGTATGTTATACTTATATATATATATATATATATATATATATATATATTATATATATATATATATATACATACATATAATAAATATACATGCTTCTATGCCTTTTTCTCACTCTCTCAGTATATGGGGCGTGTGTGAGTGAGTGTGTGTGTGTTTGCATGCACATATATATGTGTGTGTGTATGTATATACAGATATATATATATACGCTCACATATAATATACCCAAATTATATGCATTCACATATTTCTCTCTTTCTGTTTCTGTGTGTACGTGTCTCTCTATATTTATCTATATATATTTACACACACACACACACACAAATATATATATATACATATACATATACATATATATGCACATACACACACACAAATATATATGTGTGTGTGTGTGTGTGTGTCCACACATATATTATATATATATATATATATAATGTAAATGGAAACATACACACACACATATATATGAATACATACACACACACATACATATATATGTGTGTGTGTGTTTGTGTGTGTGAATACATACACACATTTATATATTCATTATCGTATATATGAAATGATGACATCTAATACATATGTGCATTCATACAATTTCATACAGAAATGCACTAATACAATACTTGTCATATTGCCTCACACATACACATACTTTCAGACACTGTTTAATTACTAGCATTCGTTATATTTGCGTGGGTACTCTTATGCACAGATGTAGAAAAATATATGTGAATAACTATATACATGATCATACTTATCATTATTATCAGTTAATCTCATATCTTTTTCTTGGGGTTGCGTGTAAATCAAATTAAATGTATGTCCATATAAACATGCTCACTGAATATTACAATAATATACAATAATATATAAAGTGTAAAGGCGGCAAGCTGGCAGAAACGTTAGCATCCCGGGCGAAATGCGTAGCTGTATTTCCTCTGCCATAAGGTCGACTTTGCCTTTCATCCTTTCGAGGTCGATAAATTAAGTACCAGTTGCGCACTGGGGTCGATGTAATCGACTTAATCCGTTGTCTGTCCTTGTTTGCCCCCTCTATGTTTAGCCTCTTGTGGGTAGTAAAGACATAGGTTCGTCTGCCGTTACGTTCTGAGTTCAAATTCCGCCAAGGTCGACTTTGCCTTTCATCCTTTCGGGATCGATAAATTAAGTACCAGTTACATACTGAGGTTGATCTAATCGACTGGCCCTCCCTTCTCCCAAAATTTCCGGCCTTGTGCCTAAAGTAGAAAAGAATATATAGAGAGTGAAATGCATACGTATATTCACAACAATCATGCTCCCATATATACTTGCTCTCCGGCCATGAACATAACGCAACTTTATGTACCAATGATTACAGTGACCAAAGTGTTCATCTTAACATAAGACGTTACAACATGATTTGGGAAGAATTCAGCAGCTGTGTCCTGCACTTCAACCATCCATCTGGTGGTTCTATCGTTGGTCACATGTTATAGAATTACTCCAATTTTAGGCTCTGTAATCTCTTTCTTATACTTCCAAGTACCGTTCGTTTAGTAGCATCTATAAGCTGTACTGTGATGTGATGTACTATAGATAGAGTAATTTTCAAAGCCTAAACCTTCGAAATCCGGTTTTTTCAACCCTTCTCTTTTGGTAAAGAGTATAATTCACTTAAAGATTGTTACAATAGAATAGCGATAAATCCAAGCGGAAAAATTATCTCATTCACTTAACACTATGGGACTGTGAACATTTTTTCCAGGATCTAAAAAGAGATCTTATTTAGAACTATCTGTTCAAAACTATCCATATGTCAACCACAGCTACTGCCTTTACAAACAGTGACTTCGTTAGATTTTTTGCCATGTCGCCCGAAGACAGTTTTTATCGTGAGGAGAAATGATACAAGTGATATGATGGATTTATAGCGGTTTTGGCTGCAATTTTTAAAATGTAAGGTTTTTTTTTAACTCTCTTAGTTATAATTGTGACTTGTTCATAATTATAGACGCTTTTCTTCTTCATATTTTGTGACAACATGCTTGGCCATTGATATATTCATAAATAATCTTAATTATTTTTAATATATCCTTCGTAATGTTTTTGCATTATTCCCTACTTACATATATATATATATATATATATATATATATATATATGTGTGTGTGTGTGTGTGTGTGTGTGTGTGTATATCAGTCTTATAATAAAAGGTGCGAAACTGAGTATTACCATTCTGGTTGATAACTGATGAAAAATTAGTGGCTCGATGTGTCTTATACGCAAACGATTTTTATCTGTCGTTATTTATTTGCAATGCATTTATTATATATATTATATAATATATATATATATATATATCATAAATTAATAAATAAATAAAACATATGCTATATACATACATATATGTACTACCTACCTCTACATGTATATATACTGCATATATGGTACAGGACACCAAAAAACGTCGAACAAATGAGAAACGAAAACATAAACACAAAACCAAGGAAATGGACATTTTTCTTAAACAACGAAAAAATAGAGTACAGGACATAAAAAACAAGGAAAATTCCCATTCTTCAGTTGCCTTTGTTTCATCTACTCCACGTTTCGAAGGTCAAGGCGATACATGACTTTAATGAAACAATCCTTCCCGCGAAAATCAAATTAAATAAAATTTGAGATTTTTTTGCGGAGGGGTAAAAATGGTGGCAAAAACAGGACAGTAACGACAGTACAAATTATAAACAGTAAAAGACAGGACAAGGAGAATAACAGTAACACAAACAAGAAGGGCTGTTAAGCTGAACGAGATAAAAAATTTTACGAACGCTATTTTTTGAGAACGGCGAGGGAGCAACAGATGTGTCGTCTCTATTTGAAGGTAGCCAGGAGAAGGAAGACAGCAGCAGAGTTCTCGTCGCGGGTCAACGACAGGAGGGAGGAGGAGGTGTAAGAGAAAGGGAGAGAGAAAAAGAGGGGAATGGTTGTAGAGAAAAGAATGAAGAATGAGAGAGAGAATGGGAGAGACAGTAAGGCAGAAGAAAAGGAAAGCCAAAAGAATGAAGGCTGAGAGAGGGAGGGGGAGAGAAAGGTTAAGACTGCGCATCATTATTAATATTAAGAACAATCTTACTTAGAAATGGATGCGTGCGTTCCGTCATATAATGTGTCCTGTGCCCACATATGCATGTATATATACATGTAGAGGTAGGTACGTACATATATGTATGTATATATGCATGTTTTATTTATTTATTAATTTATTATATGACAGAACGCACGCATCCATTTCTAAGTAAGATTGTTCTTATAATATATATATATATATATATATATATATATATATATATATATAATATATATATATATATATATATATATTATATATATATATATATATATGTATGTATGTATGTATGTATATGTATATAGATAAATAACGATGGATATGTGTCAATTCATTACAGTTGTTTCCAACGAATTATTTAATTGATTAATGAGTACATTATGTCATTATAAAAAAACCGTTTTCTTCAGATGAATATATGAACTATACAATTAAGGACATTTTAAATATTTTTAAATATTTTTAAATCCACGGCATATAAATATTTTGCGATTCCACGATAAACGCTAGTCAGTGGTCACGTCTCTCGGAACCTGCTTCTCGCGTGTTCCGAAGTATATTATGGACCGTATACTTAATATGTGCGTTTCTGAATTCGCCCAAGGGCAGGTAATATACTCATTTCTGTTCAATTATATATATATTATATATATATATATATAGTATATATATATATACATATATATATGTAATCAGTATATGATTCCTCATATTTTATGTAATGGAGGAGATTAGATATTAAAATGGATTGTAGTTTATATTATTCATGTTGCTATATATACAGTTTGTTTCATCCATTAATATTTATATATATATATATTATGAAGGCGCATGGCTCAGTGGTTAGAGCGTCGAGCTTACGATCGTGAGGTTGTGAGCTCGAATCCCGGACCGGGCTGCGTGCTGTGTTCTTGAGCAAGGCACTTTATTTCACGTTGCTCCAGTTCACTCAGCTGTAGAAATGAGTTGCGACGTCACAGGTGCCAAGCTGTATCGACCTTTGTCTTTCCCTTGGATAACACTGGTGGCGTGGAGAGGGGAGGCCGGTATGCATGGGCGACTACTGGTCTTCCATAAAACAACCTTGCCCAGACTTGTGCCTCAGAGGGTAACTCTCTAGGTGCAAACCCATGGTCACTCATGACCGAAGGGGGTCTTTACCCATATATATATTGCTACCCTGGTAACTGTTTATTGGAGTTTCCATGTTAACGGTAAACAAAGGATAATTCATTCATCCATTTATAATAGATATATATATATATATATATATATGTATATATGTGTATATATATATATATATATATATATATATATATATTATACATATATATTACATATATATATATACATACATATTATATATATATATATATATATATATATATATATATATATATATATAAAACTACCTTTCTTTCCTCCCTGAGCGTCTGCTAATACTTTGCATGTGCCACGTCCTCGCGTTGGTTTTTGTTTTTTCTTCGTTTTTTTTTGGGGGGGGGGGTAATTTTATATATATATATGTATGGTTATATATATATATATATATATATATATAGGATGTCCATTGATTATCTTTACAACTTCGACACTTCCTTACTTCAAATTATAAAAGTAATTTATCGATACCCTGTATATGTGTGTATTCATATATATAATATACACACTCATATATATTTATTTATATAGTAATATAAAATCATAAATCGACATGTGATTGTGACAAAGTTAACTTAACTGAAATATTCGACCATCCAACAGAAGTTCCCTCGAACCGAAGTTCAACACCTTTTCTACACTGCAGGTTTTGGTGCACGAACATGCACAGACACAGGTATAGATGCATGTATGTAGAAACACAGAATCCCTCCGCCGCAAACATACATGTATATAAAGAGAGAGGGTGAGTGAGAAAGATACGGGCTAAGCGGGATGGGGTGGAAAATTAGAATAGGACAGACAAGCGATGAGATAAACTGGTAGAAAGATAAACCGAATAAGTATCATCCAAAATCTCAGTAATAACATTTGCCACAACAACAACAACAACAACAACGGCAACGACAACAACAATAATGGTAGCAGTGTTTAACATTTGCACGTGCCAAGCATGTCCAACGATTGGCTGTCATCCACAAGATGCACATCTCATTAATTTAAGTAACAACTATGTTCATTATGATGGATGGAGTTCCCCGACTTTTTAGTTGTTGTTGGTGGTGGTGGTGGTGGTAGTGGTGGTGGTAGTGGGGTGGTAGTGGTGGTGGTGGGGTAGGGGAACTGCCGGCATCGAAATGATGGATGACCCTGTGAATCTAAGTTGGGACAGATCTGTTCTCAGGTACGGCATTCATCAAGTATTAGTGAACTATCTATAAAGAAAAAGACAAAAAAGAGGAGAGCAAGAAGAACAGTATCACAATCATCATCATCGTCGTCGTCATCATCTTCGTCGACGCCGTTAATAGCAACACCACCACCAACAACAACAACAATACAAATAACGCCATCAACGACACGAAAGCGCATGCGGTACATAATATACGTTATAGATATTTCATTAATTCTGGAAAACCTCACGCAGAATGTAGATTATTGAATTAAATGAGGTGTAATATATGCGAGTATATTGAAATATGTTTGGGGTCTCAGTTGGAAAGAGAGAAGAGAGCGAGAGAAGGAGAAGACAGAAAAAGGCCTTAAGAGAGAAACAGACCGATAGCGTAAGAAAGAGAGAGAGAGAGAGAGAGAGAGAGAGAGAGAGAGAGAGAGAAAGCATATTACAATAGCAATATTATTACTATTCCCGCCATATTTGATGTCATCATTTGAAGCCACGCAGTCTCAAGTCTCCATAATTATTTTATTCTTTTACTCGGTTTCCTTCAGTGAACTGCGACCATGTTGGAGCACCGATATCAAGGGCTTTTTCGCCGACTATTTCATTTGGTGCTTAATTTACAGTCCTTGAAGAAAAACGAACGGCGAAGCTTACCGAACGTAAGAAGTAACCGAAACAGAACTAAATGCTAAAGCGATGTTTGATCGTCCACCCATTCTACGCAAACAGCGTTCACATACACACTCATACACACACGCACACACACATATATATACAGGCGGCGAGCTGGTAGAAACGTTAGCACGCTGGGCGAAATTCGTAGCAGTATTTCGTCTGTCGTTACGTTCCGAGTTCAAATTCCGCCGAGGTCGACTTTGCCTTTCATCCTTTCGGGGTCGATAAATTAAGTACCAGTTACGCACTGGGGTCGATGTAATCGACTTAATCCCTTTGTCTGTCCTTGTTTGTCCCCTCTATGTTTAGCCCCTTGTGGGTAGTAAAGAAATATATATATACACGCGCGCGCGCGCGCACGCACACACACACACACATCACACACACACACACACACACACACACACACACACACACACACACACACACATATATATATATATATATATACACACACACAAGCACAAATATAGGTGAAATATAAAATTCAGCTCGAAATATTTTTAATCTCTTTCTCTTTCCGTGTGATATTTTGCTCCAAAGAAAACTTGCTGAAGCTACATGAAGCCGTTACAAGCACTATTTGTTGATGATGATTAAAGTTATCACATTGTTGGGAATCTCAGACTCACAGTCGTTTCGCCTCTTAACCTCTACGATTGGTTAAGTAGGGGCACACATACATAAATACATACATACATGCATACATACATACATACATACATACATACACAGTTACTCTACCCAGATTATAAGTTCAGGTTCATACCTGTAATCATTAGAGTATTGGAACATGTAGTAATTTCTGGAGAAATTAGGTTTCTCAAAATAAGAAAGGAGAAAGTTGATTCGATGACTACAGATCTTAGCCATCACTGGAACTGTAAAATTCTGTAAAACTTTCCTGAAGTTTATCTTTTAAATATATATGCGCATTTCTAAACATGCAACTATTGGGTTGTCCGGAAAGTTCCTGCCGATTTTTAAAGGGAAGAAAAAGGTCAACAAATACTTGCCATTACATTTTTAATGAACCAAATATGAACCATTTTGTTGCACAATGCGTCTTCATCTTTCCTTTAACTTGAAAATGTCCTCTTCCCAGAATTGAGGTGGTTTCATGGCAAAGAATTCATCAAAATATCTTTTTTGGCATCCAAGGAATTGAAATTTTTACCATTAAGACTATTCTGCAGAGACCTGAATTAGTGGAAATCCGAAGGAGCAATATCTGGTGAATATGGAGGGCGGGGTAAAACATCCCAGCCGAGCTGTAGCAATTTTTGTCTGGTTCCCAAAGCATCAAGTGCCGAAAATGAACTTTCTTATCTTCCATTTTAGAGGGTTACAGAATTAACACAGGTTATAGGAACATAAACCTTCTTCCACGAAAAGATAGCTTAAACTGTGCTCTAAATGGAGGTGTAGTCAAATCCTATTTTATGGACTCAACCATGTTCTAAAATAAGTCGAAATGTAAGCTACTATAAATCGGCACGAACTTTCCGGACAACCCAATATAATGCATGGGAATACATACATAAAACAAAGTATACAAACCTGCACATTCAATGACTCCAAATAGTGTACATATATATGCATGCATACATACATACACACATATATACACACATACATACACACATACATACATACATACATACATACATACATACATACATACCCTGTTGTTGATGTTGAAATTCTAATGAAGGAACCTTGAATCTAGGTTAGAAACCGGCTCTTTCTCTATTGGTAAGAAATCTTGAAATAAAACTAAACAATGACATGCATACATACTTACATACATACACACACATACATACATACATACATACATACATACATACATACATACATACATACATACATACAAGACATCAACCACATTATTGATAATTGTGAGAGAATATCTTCCGGGTATTATCTTCCCAAGAGTCATGATGCAATGGCTAGAACGATCTCGAACTGAATAACAAAAAAGAGAACACCTACAGACGAATCTGACAATATTGAAACCGATGCGTCAAAAGAATATTGGTGGAACTTGGAAATTAAAACAGCTATATACATACATACATACGTACGTACGTACATACATGCATACATGCGTACGTACATTCATACATACATACATGCATTTATACATAACATTACATACATATATCATACATACATACATACATATATACAAAACCAGAAAGGAGAAAGCTAATTCGAAGACTACATCCAATCCATCACTGGAACTGTAACAATATATATATATATATATATATATAATATATATACAATATATATATATATATAATATATATATATATATATATATATATATAATATTATATATAATATATATATATATATATATATATATATATATACTGTATACTATATATATATTGTTAGATAAATGGGGGTTTCTTATGACGTGGGACTGTGGAAATTGGAAAAGTAGGGCGACAAATTACTGCATTTAATAAAACTGAAATGGTTTCCGACATTTCAAACTTGTTTAACATCCACCCATTATGAAGAAAGAATTACGTGGATGATGTCGGCTCTATTTTGTCTTCGCAGTAGTAAACAATGGGCATAGCTCGAAACATATCAGCAATTTTTTGGCTGGGCTAGGAGGTATTTTTTAATTCATGAATAAATCGATCTATCCGAAAATAGCGCGTTATAAACGCAAATCGGTGTAGCCGATTTACTTAGCCCTTAGAAATTGTGAGTTTAGACGTAGTGTCTTTGTGAAAAGTACATCAGTTGCTCATGAAAACCCAGTACATTATTGAAACGAGTCCAGTTGATTCCGCTTTTCTGCCCACGAAGATATTGTATGTAAGAAAAAGGTGTTAACATTTCATTAAAACGTGAGAAACCAGCAATAATTGAATCCATGACTAATTTCTACAATTCATAAGTTCGATTCAAACTGGAAACATGTATGTTCATTCCGTAATACAACAACAAATCCTTATTTAAAGCATGTAAGCACCACATACACAACATCTGTCTCTTTTATATTTATCTCTCCCTTTCTCACACACACACATATATATACACACACACATACATACATACATACATACATACATACATAAATACATACATACATGTGTGTGTGTTTGTGTGTGTGTGTTTGTGTGTGTGTGTATGTGTGTGTGTATCTATGTATGTATGTCATGTCATTATTCAATTTTATTTCAAGATATTTTGCTAATAAAGAACCGGTTTCTAATCTAGATCCAAGGTTCCTTCACTGGAATATCAACATAAACAACTGGGTATGTATGTATGTATGTATGTATGTATGTATGTATGTATGTATGTATGCATGTATGCATGTATGCATGTATGTATGTATATATGTATGTATGTATGTATACGTGCAGATTTGTATGTTTTGTTTTATGTATGTCTTTTCATGCCTATGTATATATGTATGTATGTGTATGTATGTATGTATTTATGCAGGTAGGTAGGTAGGTAGGTAGGTAGGTAGGTAGGTAGGCAGGTAGGCAGGTAGGTAGGTAGGTGGGTGGGTGTTTGTCACTGTAGATATAGACACGCATACACACGCATGTTTGTAAATACATACATTCATACATACAAATACACACATTCATATTAATGAGCATTGCCCATTTATGCAGGGTATGGGGCATTGTAAATATATATTACATATTTTAGTACGTTACTCTTCCGGTTTGCTTCTTATATCGCGTCATTAAACTGAGAACGTCAATGTATGAAAAAGGAAATAAATATTTATCACATACACTTTTCTGATAGCGGTATCTACCAGAAGCTTAAAGCAGAAATATCTCTATCTACATCAGTAACGACATAGATACAGAAAGTCTAAGAACAGTTTCACTCCCTCCCCAATAACACGTCATACAATACTGTTCTTTTACTCTTTTCAATGCAATGTTCAATTCATTTAACTGAGCGCTTTGTCTTTTAGCAAGAAAAACACATTTATGTCGATATAGTGAGTATGCTGGAGTGGTGAAAGCTTCGATTTTGGAATATACACAGAATGTCGTTCTTCTTTCTAGCCATTTATTTCACGCCCACCGATGTCATATGGGATATGAGCTCATTCATCCATTGAAGCAAACGTGGAGCAGTTTGAAGTTACTGTAGAGCTTCTAACATTTTAAACTATTGAACTGTTCAAGTGGATGATAATTTCATATTTGATTATGGTGATATCTCTCTCTTATCATAACCATATATCAGTATATTCAACCTGACTTTATCTCATATTTTTTTTTATCAAGCAACCATTTGATTTATTTTCTGTTGCCAATGACTTATAATCAATCTATCAATCTATAAATACATATATTGATCTCCCATTTTTCACTCGTCCTCATACTATTCTCTTTTCCTCACACTCGGTCTCATTTTCTCTCTCCTTCTCCTTCCGTCCATATCTCTCTCTCTTTCTCTCTCTCTCTCGATCTCTATCTCTCACTTTCACTTTCTTTATTCATACACACATACATACTCAGTCATTGATACATAGATAAATAAACTCAAACACAGATGCACATATACATACATATATGAATACACACGAAATCTCACACGCAAGTACACTCATGCACACACATTCACACTCATATATACCGATTCACGCGCACAAAATGTTGTCAAAATTAGGACAATTTATGTGAGGAAAGTAACATGCCATACAAAACTTGATGGTATACCAAACACCATGCTACACCAAACTCCAAAACGCCATATTAGCAATATTTAATATATTCACACATTACAACACATAACCATATGAACGTCAATCTTCACAGTTTTGATGCATACATACATACATACATGCATACATACATACATACATACATACATACATACATACATACATACATACATACATACATGCATATAGATATGTGTGTGTATCTATCTATATATATATATATGTAGATAGATAGATAGATAGATAGATAGATAGATAGATAGATAGATAGATAATAGATAGATAGATAGATAGATAGATAGATAGATATGTGTGCGCTTGTGTGTGTGTATGTATGTATGTAAGTATGTATGTATTTATGTATGTATATGTATATGTATATATATAAATATATATATACATACATGCATATATACATAGATGCATGCATGCATGCATACATACATACATACATACATACATACATACATACATACATACATACATACATACATACATACATATCTGTCGGATGTGGAGGAAATGATCTCCTAAAATAATCTGAACTGCATAATGAAGGAAGTTTATCTAAGAATGAACTGTTTCCTTGAAATAAAATGATTTACATTTATACAACGTTTCCAAGAATAACATACATTCATTATATTTTTCCTGCACTGTTTGTAAGAAAGGAGGATTGTTTACTATACTTTCGTATTGTTTATCCGTGGAGTTTCTGAATAAGTTTTAAGAGATACCGTGAAGTCATGGGACTGTAACATGGCTGATTGTAACAGGAGTAGCGGAAGAGTTCAGCTGATCGACGGTGCTTCTTACATTGATGCTGAACAGAGGAATTCTTGAAGACCAACGTTCAGGATCACTAAATTGTATCAAGAGTAACTGCAACGCATCCGTCGGTGGTTGTGTAATCAGCTAATGAAAGATGTATTATGACACAAGTCGCCAATTCAAATTTATAATCATGGAATTGGGTGGCAACAGAGAATCATAGGAATCCACGAAAGCAGCGATGAATGTAGGAAGTATTGTCCCGCCATAATCTAAGTGGATGAGTAGTAATTTAAATTGCAGAATTTAGATAAGCCTAATGAACTTTTGTCAAAGGACAAAAACCCTACTAATTTATTGACTTAAACGCATGAGTTGAGACGACATTTTTACAGCTCTCTTTTATCTCTTTATTAGTTTCAATAAAGTAAAGGTAAAGTTACCTCATCGAGTCATACAAACTCATAAGGGCCGCTTTCTCGGTTTCCATGGCATATATGTTTCCCACCTGGACAGCACGCCGGTCTGTCGCATATTATTCATTTTTGCCAGCTCAATGGACTGGAACAACGTAAAATGAAGTGTTTGGCTCAAGAACACTACGTGTCGCCCGGTCTAGGAATCAAAACTACAATCCTACGATCATGCGTCCAACACCCTAACCAGTGAGCCATGCGCCTCCACTAATTAGTTTCAGTCATTAGATTACGGCCATGTTGAGACACTGCCTTGGATTTTTAGTCGAATAAATCGACCCCAGTACTTTATTTTTTTAAAGCCTGGTACTTATTCTATAGGTCTCTTTGCCGAAGCACGAAGTTGCAGGGACTTAGCCACAGCTGCACCGGTTTTTAAGTGGTGGTGAGGGACAAACACAGACACAAAACCACATGCATATCTATCTATCTAACTATTTATCTATATATATATAAATGCGCCCTTTTAAAGCCTAACCAGGCTCATGGGCCCGGTTTCCCGGTTCCGATGGCATATGTGTTCCCCCAGCTGAACGGGACACCAGTCCATCGCAACGTTACTCATTTTTGCCAGCTGAATGGACTGGAGCAAAGTGAAATGAAGTGTTTTGCTGAAGAACACAATGCGTCGCCTGAAACCACAATCTTACGATCATGATGCTGACACCCTAACCACTAAGCCACCACACACCTCCACACACACACACACACACACACACACACATATATATATATATATATATATATATATATATATATATATATATATACACGACGGGCTTCATTCAGTTTCCGTCCAGGGTGTCGCGCAGTGGGACTGAACACGAAACCATGTGGTTGGGAAGCAAACTTCTTACCATACAAGCACTTCTGCGCCTAGATTCTGAACATTATGGGGTGGGAAATTAACAGCACATCAAAAAATTAACGGAAAATCTTTTGACATCATACTGTCATTCACCCCTAATTCAGTTTTACCTAATTACAGCTTGCTCTTCGATTAGCCTTCGATTACAGTGAATAAATCTTAATGTGAAGCATTGAGTTAAATAGATATGATCTTCCAAACTGATTCATTTGTGAATGGAGAATTGTTTGTAGGTAGATCAATAGAGAAGTAAACCAAAGTGTAAAAATCATGACTTAAAAATATGACTTAAAAATATGAAAACAGACCCTGACACACACTTGGCTAACTGTTAGTGCTGCTGCTGCTGCTACTGAAGGGGAGAGAATGCTCCTAGCTTTAAGCATTCAGCACGTTGAAGAATTTATAATTACATTAAACATTGAAGAGCATACATATATTTTTCTATATTTTTTATTCATTTGCACGAGATAGATTTCTTGAAGTCGCTGGTAGTCGTGAATAGCATTATTTCGTCTTCCTTATGGACTCGTCAGCACGACAAAACTTGGGATATGAAATCATGTTGAATTCCTTTATATATTTTTCTTTTACTCATATTAAATTCGTTTCTTCTTCTTCTTCTTCTTCTTCTTCTTCTTCTTCTTCTTCTTCTTCTTCTTCTTCTTCTTCTTCTTCTTCTTCTTCTTCTTCTTCTTCCATTCCTCCTTTTTCTTCTTTTTCTCCTCCTCCTTCCTCTACTCCTATTCCTTCTCCTTCTTTTTCTTCTTCTTTTCCTCCTCCTCCTTCTTGTCCTCCTCTTTCTTCTTTTTCTCCCCCCCCCGCTTCTCCTTCTCCACTTCTTTCTTCTCCTCCTCAACCTTCTTTTTCTTCTTCTCTCTCCTACACCTACTCCTTCTTCTTCTCTTCCCCCTCCTCCTCCTCCGCTTCTTCTTCATTTTCTCCTCTTCTCCTCCTCCTCCTCCTCCTCTGCTTCTTCTTCTCTTCGTTTTACCTTTTTTCTTCTAACCGTAGAGAAAAGAGGTGTGGGATGACGTCAGCAGCTGGGTGCGTTGACCGGAAATTGGGACAACCGGAAGGGGCAGCCGTGAGGCGTGCGCAGGGAGCGGGGATTTCGGCCTTTCCAACGAGGGTCGTCGAGGTGTCAAGACGTGTGAAGACGTTGCTAAGGTTGGGTGAAGCAGCTGCTATCTTTAGCGTTCGGGTCGGGGCTGTGATGAAGGATCCGTTACCACTGGAGGATCTCCATCAGAGCGAAGAGAAGGTAGGTGCCTTTATATATCGACTATCTCGCACACACTACAAGAGGTAAGGAGAGACTAGGCTAAACTCAATACTAAATGCAGAATGTGCAGCCAGCACAATGCGTTGGTTTTACCGCATCTTCACCGGTTGCCCAGTCCTTACCAATTCCGAATATATATATATATATATATATATAGATATATATATATATATACACCAGATATAATCGAGCTGGCAGCTATATCCACTGGACAATATGCAAAACTTCAGTGTGAAGACTGACATGAAGTGGTACAAACACGTCCCAAATAAAGTACAGCACAACCGGCTGATTACAATCCCCAAGAATATGCTCGTCCTAACCAACAACGTGGCGAAGGAAAACCTTCAGACGTAAAATCAAGAATCGGAAAAAAAGATCAGATGTACACGGATAGAGAAAATTCTTGCCCTAAATGAAGCAATGAACCTGTCAAATTATTTACTCTATTATTTACTCATTTATCAACGGTTTATCCAATTATTTTGATACACTATTTTTGACAACATAGGTGTAGTAGTAGTAGTAGTAGTAGTAGTAGTAGTAGTAGTAGTAGTAGTAGTAGTAGTAGTAGTAGTAGTAGTAGTATAGTAGTAGCAGCAGCAGCAGCAGCTGGAAGGAAGGAAAGAAAGAAAGAAAGAAGGAAGGGAGAAAGAAAGGAAGGAAGGAGAAGAAGGGTGATGATGTTTATGTTAAACATGAATTGCCTTTAAGCCTGGCTGTCATATATACATTAACATTCGTTCCCAGTATGTGTTTCATTGAGAGCGTGTTTTATGTTTGTGTGTGTACGTGCATACATACATACAGATGGGCTGATAGATAGATAGATAGATAGATAGATAGATAGATAGATAGATAGATAGATAGATAGATAGATAGATAGATAGATAGATAGATAGATAGATAGGTAGGTAGGTAGGTAGGTAGATAGATAGATAGATAGATAGATAGATAGATAGATAGATAGATAGATAGATAGATAGATAGATAGATAGATAGATAGATAGATAGGTAGGTAGGTAGGTAGATAGATAGATAGATAGATAGATAGATAGATAGACAGACAACTTTCTTTATTGGACACACAGGGCTGAACACAGAGGGGACAAATACAAATGTAGAACTTTTCTTTTTGAAAATGAAAAATAAAAATAAAAAAAAGGGAACAAATGTAAAATTCCGAGCAAAAGGGATCGGGAAAAAAAAAAGCGATCAAAAGGGATCGTGTATCACAGAAGAAATTTTTAAAGATATGTTTCTTTATTAGCCACACGGGGCTGAACACAGACGGGACAGATTACAATACAGAGCTTTTCTTTTGGGGAAGAAAAAAAAAGGGGGATAGGTTTTCGATCAAAAGGGATCGTAAAAAGGAAAAAAAAAACGATCAATAGGGATTGTGTATCACAGAAATGCCATGATGTAAAGTGTAAATGGGTAAACAGATAAGGTTTATCCGTGGAAAGAAAAGCCTATGGAAAAGAACAGGGTAACCTCGGTCAATAACGTCACATGTTAACACATTTATTTGCAAGTAAGTAACTCTCTGTTTTAAATTTTTCCGGGTTCATAGGATTATGCTCAAGGGGGCTTCGTCATTCATACGTGCTATCCCTGCTACATTCACTCATCTTTTTTTGAAACATTCGCTAGACAAAACTTGCCTCTCTACTCTAACTTTCCTTTTCAAGTGATACTTGAAGAAGTTCATGAGAGATTGACCAGAGAGGAAAGTGTTTGTCTCTAATCTTTTCAGACGCGTCCACCAGATACATTCTTTCGCCATAGCCACAAGGATGATGAAAATAGCTCTTCCTTCCCGTTTGAAGGAAGGAGGCGTGACGATATTGACGATAGACTGATAAACCGACTCGTCCCACACGTGACAGCAGTCGTTCGACATAAGCCCACCGGTCGGAAATGGTTGGACACTGCACGTGTGTGTACAGAACGATTTCGTCGCTCTGACCGCATCTCGGGCAGGTCGGCCCTGTGTTTCTCGAGCTGTGTCTGTAGAGCTTATCCCGAACGGGTAGCGCTTCTCGGTAACACTGCCAGACCAGGGATTTCTGGAAGTTGTCCATGGGCCCTGGCCCGAAAGTCGTCCTGAACAGGCGGGTCAGGTATTCCTCGTTGACATCCAGGTTCGCCTCGAGCTCGTCGTCGTACCTCCCCTCCACTAATCCCCTATAGAATGCTTTGGTTGTGTTGAAGTCGCTCAAGATAGATAGATAGATAGATAGATAGATAGATAGATAGATAGATAGATAGATAGATAGATAGATAGATAGATAGATGGATGGATGGATGGATGGTAACATTAAGTCCTGCAAACGCGAACATATACTATAAAAGCTCTATATTGTAATCTGTCCCGTCTGTGTTCAGCCCCGTGTGGCTAATAAAGAAACATATCTTTAAAAATTTCTTCTGTGATACACGATCCCTTTTGATCGCTTTTTTTTTTTCCCGATCCCTTTTGCTCGGAATTTTACATTTGTTCCCTTTTTTTTATTTTTATTTTTCATTTTCAAAAAGAAAAGTTCTACATTTGTATTTGTCCCCTCTGTGTTCAGCCCTGTGTGTCCAATAAAGAAAGTTGTCTGTCTATCTATCTATCTATCTATCTATCTATCTATCTATCTATCTATCTATTATCTATCTATCTATCTATCTACCTACCTACCTACCTATCTATCTATCTATCTTAATCGCTTCTGCTTTTACTGCTCTCTTGAGGGCAAATGGTGGTTTGCCCTCAAGAGAGCAGTAAAAGCAGAAGCGATTAGGTACAGCAAAGCACTAGCCATAGATAGAAATAGAGTAGAGGGTGAGCTAGTTAAGAAGCTAGAAGAGGCAATTAGAAGCGGCATCGCATCCGACGTTTTGGCGGCGAGGTTGGCCCTCGACCAACACTTCAACGCCAAACACGAAGGATGTGCTGTCAGAGCTAGGATGCGTGCTCTAAGGAACGAAGGTGTTGGAGCCGCGAGAGAGGCCCGGGTGGCAGAGGCGCAACAGGGCAACAAAGCCACCATTCGGTCACTGGTAGATGAACAGGGGCGCGAATTGCTCGAGCCAAGTAAAATGTGTGAGGCCTTTCAGCAGCATTTTGCCCGACTGTTCGGAACGAGTGGAGGGCAAGAACGTAGGGTGGACTTCAGTGCCTACCTACATAGCCTACCACGACTCTCGACAACAAAGGCAGGGTGCTGCGAAGGTGCCATCACGGCGGCGGAAGTGCGGGAAGCGATGGCAGAATGCTCGAGGGACAAATCACCGGGTTTGGATGGTCTACCCTACGAGCTTTACAATTGTATGCCAGACTTGTTTGGAGATCTCTTGGCGGCGGTGTACTGCAACTGGCAGCAAAACGGGAGCATTCCTGGTTTTGTGAGCCGAGGAGCCGTAACACTGCTGAAGAAAGATCTAAACAAGGGAAATGTAATAGATAACTTTAGGCCCATCACTCTGCTTAATGCAGACTTGAAAATTTTGGCCAAGGTGCTAGCCAAGAGGTTGGCGCTTGTCATCGAGAAACTGGTCGACAGGGCGCAAACATGCGCCGTGCCAGGCCGGACTATCCATGACAACCTCCATCTGATGCGCTACATCATAGACAGGGTAGTTAACGAACCTGGCATGGGTGGGGCCCTGATCAACTTGGATCAATCGAAAGCCTTTGATAGGGTGGACCATCGATACTTGGAGGCAGTCCTGAGAGCGGCTGGTTTCGGGCCCGTCTTCCGCGGCTGGATAGCTGCCTTGTACAGAGGCATCCGTTCGGTAATTCGCGTAAATGGACATCTATCGAGACCTTTCGACATTGCACGTTCGGTCCGTCAGGGATGCCCCCTCTCGGCGCTTCTATACGTATTGACTCTTGAGCCACTACTGCGGAAGCTGGCGACTCTAAGGGGCATCCCGCGAGAATTGGGATGCGGGACGAGCGTGTCTGCATACGCGGACGACGTCACCGTCATAGTGTCTAGCCACGAGCACATCGAGTTGGTCGGCGAGACACTGAAAAACTACGAAGCGGTGACAGGAGCGAAAATCAACCGGCAAAAGTCAGTGGGCTTGCGACTAGGCACCTGGAGAAGCAAGCCCATGCCGTCCACCAGCGCCTCCGTCGTGGGACGCTGGACCGACGGCCCGGTTGAGTTGCTCGGGGTCTGGTTCGGTCCGGACCTCCAAGTGGAGAAGAACTGGAACGAGATAACGAGTAGGGTGGTCACTCTCGCCCGGCAATGGGCCGAGAGGAAACTGTCCCTAAAAGGTCGAGCGGAGGTGGCGAACACGTACATCGCGTCCGTCATCTACTACCGCCTGACCGTCGTACCCTGTCCCGACCCTACCATCACCAAACTATAACGCATCCTCTTTCGCTTCTTGTGGAAAGGATGCGTCCCGATGGTCAGGCGATCCATTTGCTGTCAACACCGTTAAAAGGAGGGCTGGGCATGCCGTGGTTGATGATGCGCAGACACGCGCTGAGACTGCGACATCTCTGGCTCTATGTAGACGACGGTGAACAGGTGTGGTCGCCGTTTGTGAGGCACGCTTTCCCGCAGCTCGTCTCCATGACCGAACTGCAGTCGTGGATCAAAAAGAGGCCGAGGAAGGGCGAATGGCACCGCGAGTGTCGCGTTGCCCTCAAGCAACTCTGCCGTCCTGGGTCGACCTTAAGTGACTTCAACACAACCAAAGCATTCTATAGGGGTTTAGTGGAGGGGAGTCGACGACGAGCTCGGGGCGAACCTGGACGTCGACGAGGAGTACCTGACCCGCTGTTCGGGACGACTTTCGGGCCAGGGCCCATGGACAACTTCCAGAGATCCTGGCCTGGCAGTGCTCTACCGAGAAGCGCTACCCGTTCGGGATAAGCTCTACAGACACGGCTCGAGAAACACGGGGCCGACCTGCCCGAGATGCGGTCAGAGCGACGAACCGTTCTGCACGCACGTTCAGTGTCCAACAATTTCCGACCTGTGGGCTTATGTCGAACAACTGCTGTCACGTGTGGGACGAGTCGGTTATCAGCTGAGTCTATCGTCAATATGTCACGCCTCCTTCCTTCAAACGGGAAGGAAGAGCTATTTTCATCATCCTTGTGGCTATGGCGAAAGAATGTATCTGGTGGACGCGTCTGAAAGGATTGGAGACAAACACTTTCCTCTCTGGTCAATCTCTCATCAACTTCTTCAAGTACCACTTGAAAAGGAAAGTGAGAGTAGAGAGGCAAGTTTTGTCTAGCGAATGTTTTAAAAAAAGATGGGTGAATGTAGCAAGAATGGCACGTATGAATGACGAAGCCACCTTGAGCATAGTCCTATGAACCCAGAAATCGAAAACAGAGAGTTGCTTATTTGCAAAAAAAAAAAAAACAAAAAAAAAAAGAAATATAAAATGTGACTTCATTGACCGAGGTTACCGTGGTCTTTTCCGTAGGCTTTTCTTTCCACGGGTAAACCTCACCTGTCCTCCCCTTTACACTTCATATTGACATTTCTGTGATAACGATCCCTATTGATCAATTTTTTTTCTCCTCTCCCCCTTTTTTTTTTTTTTTTTTTTAACCCCCCCTTTTTTTTTGTCCTCTTTCTCTCCTTTTACGATCCCTTTTGATCGAAACTCCCCCTTCTTTTTTTTTTTTTTTTAAACCTTCAAAAGAAAAGCTCTACCTTGTAATTTGTTCTATCTGTGTGCAGCCCTGTGTGGCTAATAAAGAAACATATCTATCTATCTATCTATCTATCTATCTATCTATCTATCTATCTACCTACCTACTACCTACCTACCTACCTATCTATCTATCTATCTATCTATCTATCTATCTATCTATCTATCTATCTATCTATCTATCAGCCCATCTGTATGTATGCCCGTTGTTATCTTCACTTTAGCATTCTCACTACAATGTCTATCTCGTCATACATACACACACACAAATGCACACACACACATACATACATAGACACAAGCACGCGTACACAAACACACACATACACACGCATACACACATGTATACATACATATACATATAATTGTATGTATGTATTTTGCACATACTAATCCAACATATAATACCAAAAATAGATTTTTTTTAAATAGTAATTCTATAGAAAATACACATTAAAAAATATAACATTCACTGACAATAAATGCAAAAGAAGAAAGCCATGTAAATTTATGATTATCACATATTCCTCAGAAACTTTTAACTGCTTTACTTAGTCACCAACTGTCCGGGTTGATTTATGAAAAGCAGCTCGGGTGTCATAATTTGTTTTCAGTTAGAAAAACGATAATGCCGAGAAGACTAGTGTTTTTTTTTCTAAGGTAGTTAGGTAGTAAGATAAATGAACAGATATGTGAAGAGAAAGGTAGATAGATAAGTTTCTTTATTGGCCACACAGGGCTGCTCACAGATGGGACAAATTTCAAGGTAGAGCTTTTCTTTTGGGGATGAAAAAAACAAAAAACAAAAAACAAAAGAAACAAAAAAAAGTGGCGTAGGTTTTCGATCAAAAGGGATCGTAAAAGGGAAAAAAGAAAAAAAAGAAGAAAAAAGGAGAAAAAGGAAAAGAAACAAAAGAAAAGAAAAAGGAAAAAAGAAGAAAAAAGAGGAAAAAAGGGGAAGAGGAAAAAACGATCAATAGGGATCGTGTATCACAGAAATGTCATGATGTAAAGTGTAAAGGGGGAAAAAGATAAGGTTTATCCGTGGAAAGAAAAGCCTATGGAAAAGAACAGGGTAACCTCGGTCAATAACGTCACATGTTAACACATTTGTTTGCAAGTGGGTAACCCTCTGTTTTCAATTTCTGGGTTCATAGGATTATACTCAAGGTGGCTCCGTCATTCATACGTGCCATCCTTGCTACATTCACCCATCTTTTTTTAAAACATTCGCTAGACAAAACTTGTCTCTCTACTCTCACTTTCCTTTTCAAGTGATACTTGAAGAAGTTGATGAGAGATTGACCAGAGAGGAAAGTTTTTGTCTCCAATGCTTTCAGACGCGTCCACCAGATACATTCTTAGATAGATAGATAGATAGATAAGTTTCTTTATTGGCCACACAGGGCTGCACACAGATGGGACAAGTTACAAGGTAGAGCTTTTCTTTTGGGGGATGAAGAGAACAAAAAACAAAAGAAAAGAAGGGGGTGGCGTAGGTTTTCGATCAAGAGGGATCGTAAAAGGGAAGAAAAGAACAAAAACAAAAAACAAAAAAAAATTGAATAAAATAAAAAGAATAAAAAGAAAAAAAAGAAAAGGAAAAGGAACAAAAGGAAAGAGAAATGAAAAAAGAAGAAAAAAGGGGAAAAAAGGGGAAGAGGAAAAAAAGAAAACGATCAATAGGGATCGTGTATCACAGTGTTATGATATATGGTGTAAAGGGGAAAGCAAGTAAGGTTTATCCGTGGGAAGAAAAGCCTACGAAAAAGACCACGGTAACCTTGGTCAATATTGTTATATGTTACCACATTTGTTTGCAAGTGGGTAACCCTCTGTTTTCAATTTCTGGGTTCATAGGATTATGCTCAAGGTGGCTTCGTCATTCATACGTGCCATCCTTGCTACATTCACCCATCTATTTTTAAAACATTCGCTAGACAAAACTTGCCTCTCTACTCTCACTTTCCTTTTCAAGTGGTACTTGAAGAAGTTGATGAGAGATTGACCAGAGAGGAAAGTGTTTGTCTCCAATCCTTTCAGACGCGTCCACCAGATACATTCTTTCGCCATAGCCACAAGGATGATGAAAATAGCTCTTCCTTCCCGTTTGAAGGAAGGAGGCGTGACAATATTGACGATAGACTCAGCTGATAAACCGACTCGTCCCACACGTGACAGCAATTGTTCGACATAAGCCCACACGTCGGAAATTGTTGGACACTGCACGAGTGAGTGCAGAACGGTTTCGTCGCTCTGACCGCATCTCGGGCAGGTCGGCCCTGTGTTTCTCGAGCCGTGTCTGTAGAGCTTATCCCGAACGGGTAGCGCTTCTCGGTAGCACTGCCAGGCCAGGGATCTCTGGAAGTTGTCCATGGGCCCTGGCCCGAAAGTCGTCCTGAACAGGCGGGTCAGGTACTCCTCGTCGATGTCCAGGTTCGCCCCGAGCTCGTCTCCAATCATGTCAGAATTACCGTACCATCAGCCAGAGTAGCAATGTTCAAAATCTCTTTGAATATATTGAGAAGTCAGGTAGAAAATATCAGAGCTGAAGAAGCAGAATCACACCTATACATGACTACTTCATAATGAAACATTTGTAGTTATACCATAAAATCTATTCATCTGTTTTATTATTATATTGCATCGTGCTTAAATTTGCATACTCTTCGATTTGCGGAATATCAAATACCAAAAATAATTTATTGGTGCCTCCTTCGTTAACTAAATGAATTTTTTTATCTGTTGATTTGCGATATGCAGCCTAGCCATCGTACCTGGCGGGTTTAACTTTGATCTGCCTTGATCTATTCAACTGCGCCTCATTAAATCAATGCACACACATATATAAATATATATGTGTGTGACCGACCAAGCTATCAGATGTTGTTAAACATCGCTGGTCACAATGTGCCTTTGTATTGTTTTAGCCTTCAAATGACGCCACACCGGTGGCTTGGCGACCAGGCGAACACTCCTCGCTGATCGAAACGGAGGATTAGAGCAACGAGAAATGAAGTGATTTGCTCAGGAACACAACGCACCGCTCGGTCTTGGAATAGAACCCATGATCTAGCGATCGTGAGTGCGACAGTCTAACCACGCACCTCCACGTATATATATATATATATATATATATATATATATATATATATATATATTATATATATATATATATATATATATATATATATATATATATATATACAGTATATATATTTATACATTTCTCTCCTTGTTTCTTTTCTGTGTATCTTTCTGTCGAAAAGCGTAGGCTCGAAACGTAAAAGACTTCTATTTCTATTCCTGAGCGCCATACTAATACATTTGTTTGTTTGTACTCCACCTGCCTTCGTCTTTTATTTTCGTAAACCTTCCCGTTATATACATATATATATATATATATATATATAATCCTCCAATCCCGCTGTCCCCTTCCCATCTCTCCTCCTTCTACGTGACTTGTGCCCGGCCAGCCATGATCTTTCTTTCTTGGCCTGACTACCAACCGCCAACATCTCTTATGTCCATCTCCCATGTTCCTGCCTTTAGGCTTTCACTTCATACACGCCAGCTCAATTTGATTCGTTCTCAGTCAAACGATACCTGTTGTTATTTCTTGCTGCTTGTATTCGTAACTGTGTACCACGTTCTCCGTTTTTTTGTTTGTTTGTTTGTTTTTTGTCTTTGTTGCCGTACACATTCGCTAGGTTTCTTACAGAGGGGTCTAATGCTCTTAGCTTATACTTTTTTTTTGGGGGGGGGGGCAACCAGATCGAACCATCTCAAGTGTAACTGCCCGAAATGGTCGTGACTTCTGGAACTTGACTGAGGAAAGAAAGCCACGAAGGACCCGTCTTTTTTTGCTTGTCCTTCTAATTGTTGTTTCTCTCCTGTCCGAACGTTTTAATGCCCTCTATTGCGTTTTTGTTCCATTGATATATATATATATACATTTATGTGTATATATATATATATATATATATATATATATATATATATATACATATGCCCCTACCTCTTCAACGTCATCTTCCCTATCATATCACCGACCCCTTTACCTGCACTTCTAGCAACGTCATTTACTGCATCTCCTGCTCTTTCTGCCCTTCGCTGTACATCAGTCAAACGGGATCCTGTTTGGCTGACCGGTTCGCGAAGCACCTCCGTGACATCAAACTCGGCAATGACACCCCAGTCTCGCGCCATTTCTGCCCTACCGATTATTTACTACAACACCTGTCTGTGTTCGAATTGTCTTTGCACAGAGGCCATCCGGACTCCCGCCTTCGCCGTGAACATAAATTAATCTTCTCTTCGCTCCTTTGCGCCATATAGGTCAACTCCCCTCCTTTTTTCATCTAACTCCCCTCCTCTCTTATCCTGACACCTACTTCCTCTCTTCACTCTTACCCACCTCGCCTCTTCTCTCTTCCTCTAACACCTACTTCCTCTCTTCACTCCTACCCACATTTTCTCTTTTGTCCAACATCTGTTTCTGCTACATGGATATCTCGCAACGTGATTTGAATTTGCATCCAGTTTGTTCATCTAGTTAAGAGTCTATGCAGCTTTTAAGGTATTTCCCTTGTTGTAGCTTCAAACTACAATAATAGCAACACCCGGAACCTTTACGTTAACTTCAAATACTGCACTCCAAAGTTATCTCCCATACACGCCAAACTCTCTCTCTCTCTCTCTCTCACTCTCCTTCTCCCTCATCCTCTCTCTTTCTCTGTATATATATATATATATATATATATATATATATATATAAAACTGTAGTTGTGTGAGTGTCTGTCCCCTTCGATTTAGATTCCTAACTACTCCCACATTTTGCGGTGCAGTTTAACCAAATTCGGGTATCTTATAGTCGTGATTCATATCGAGCCCGTCTGAGTATTAGCGCGCGTCTACGATGAGTCTACGATTTTAAAAATAATTTAACATCATTTTTTATTCCATTTTAATGCATAATTTTTCGTGTGTCGATGGCGGCGGAGTTGGCGTACATGGTCACACCTGCACCTGTTGCTTCTCCCCCTTCTTCCCTCCCTCGTGCAGCTGTGGGGAAGGGAGTGTAAGGAAATCAACGTCGTAAAGCGTTGTCAAGGAGACCAGCGTTCTTTTAGAACAACGACTTCATGGCTTGAAGACACCAAAACAGAAATGGCTAAGAAAGCCCGAATTGGCATCTATAAGGAAAGTAACTCTCTAAAAATGCTTATATAGTTATTTCCCTTACAAACCCGAGCAACGCCGGGCGATACTGCTAGTATATATATATATATATATATATATATATATATATATATATATATATATATACACACACACATGTATATCATCACGTCAAAAAAATTATGGAAAACAAATGATAATTCTTTACATTGCAATATACTTTGGCAAGAATCTTCTTATTTGTTGAGCTTTATTTATCCGTAACATTAATAACTCGCCTTTTAACCCCCGTTCGATATTTGTCTATGGGGACTTCATTTAGAGAAGCTAATTTATAGGTTTAAGGTCTGCACCTATTTGTTTTAGAGGAAAAATTTCGTAGTAAAATTTCAATGTATTAAAGCAATTCAATAAACAATTCTAATGAATAAAATTATTTAATATCGTTGCTGGATTAATTCAGGACTTAGTTCTACAATTCTTATTTGAATTCTCTCTACTTAAACTACTGTGCTACAACACTTTAGATGGTATTTCCCATTGAAGAAAGACGAAGGCGTGATTAATGTAAAATAAATGTAGATAGATATAGATAAATGTAGATAAACTTGTGTATATGACAAATAACAGATAAAATGCGCCATTACATAATACAGAGAAGATATACTGCAAGGCAGAATGAATTCATAAACTGACAAAGCGAAGTTAAAAATGAATTACAAATTTACATCACAATTTAAATTTACATCAAATATTCTCTTTATAGAAACATTTGAATCTTACACAGTCATTACAAGAAATTCAAAATCATAATGGTCTGAATATAACAGATTATTCACCTTTATTACATTTTAGATATAGTTTTGGGGTGTTCTTTAGTTTATTGTAACCATGTTATATAAAAGCAAGCTGGAGCATCCTTCCTCTGTGTACGTATGTACTTATGTACATAAGTACATATATATATATATATATATATTTTATATTATATTGAGGGTACTACTATTCGTAGATACCAACACGCTAAGAGGGACCAATGCGGTCAAAACTACTAAAAATAAACAAAATTTTACCGAAAGCAAAACTTCAAAACACATCATTTTAAAGATTTTATCCTCAATTGTTAAAATATATATATATATATAATATATATATATATATATATATATATATATATATATATATAGGCGCAGGAGTGGCTATGTTGTAACTAGCTTGCTTACCAACCACAGGGTTCCGGGTTCAATCCCACTGCGTGGCACCTTGGGCAAGTGTCTTCTACTATAGCCTCGGGCTGACCAAAGCCTTCTGAGTAGATTTGGTAGACTGAAATTGAAAGAAGCTCGTCATATATATATATATGTGTGTGTGTGTGCATGCGAGAGTGTGCGCGCGCGAGCGTATATGTTTGTCTGTTGGTGTGTCTGTGTTTGTCCCCTCCGATATCGCTTGACAACCGATGCTTATGTATTTACGTCCCCGAAACTTAGCGGTTCGGCAAAAAGCGCCGATACTAGACTTACAAAGAATAAGTCCTGGGGTCGATTTGTTGGACTAAAGGCGGTACTCCAGCATGGCTGCAGTCAAATGATTGAAACAAACAAAAGGATAGAAGAATATATATGTGTGTGTGTATGTTTGTGTGAGTGTTTGTGTGTGTGTGCGTGTGTGTGTGTGTGTGTGTGTGTGTAGTAAACGCGACGGATATAGTACTTATTAAATTATTTAGGGCTTATGTTTATAGGTGGTGAGTTTTGGGCCATTTTTTTTCAGAGCTTTATAGGTGCGAAATCACGATTTAGTCGATTAGTAACCCGCTCGATTAAACTATTACTTACATGACTTACCTACAATTAAACTATAATTTATATGACTTACCTACGATTCACATGACTTACATACAATAATGTGTATGTGTTTGCATATAAATGCACACTCACACACACATAATACATGGACTGATAGATTGATAGAAAGATAGACAGACAAGTAGATAGATAGAGAGATAGATAGACAGACTGATAGATACATTCATACATAAATACTTGCACAATATATGTATCTGTGCGTGTATATGCACACACACGCACACACGCACACACAAACATTCATACATTCATGCATAGATTTTCAAATGCGAACGAAAGACTGCAGTTAATATACAGCGTGATGGGTAAATTGTCGCCACTATATATTTCTAATTTCGCGCATGCGCCTTGATTATTTTTTATTTTGTCAATTACACAGTATCGTAGAGTTACTTGGGCACCGTCTGTGAGAAAAATATGACCATGATGTAATTCACTCTGCCAGAAATTTGGAAACGACATGCTGTACTGCTCGGCATTCAATGCTGGAAGCTCCAATACGAATATTTTGGAAAGATTGGGTATCAATCCAAGGACAGTGCAATCTGAGGACATTTACCGAGAGTGACAAAAATCAAATGAATGCTGCCATAATACTTGCCTTTAGTTTATCTTTGATGTTACAAGGAGTTTTGTTGGTCTCTCGCTCAACTGCGCCCTACACATAATAATCAAGGGAGTTGCAGACTGGGGAGTTAGTGAGCCAGATTTAAGGGGTGATGTGGTCGCAGAAATTGTCTGACATCGATGACTTGGTTCTTCTGCTTGCGTGGCATGGTGCAGAGTCCAGTTGCTAGACATAGGATCTTCCAGCAGCCACCCTCTTGACCCAGGGCAGCACTACGTCACCCAGACACTTGATGTAGGCCTCTGTGTTGAGTCTGAGGCCATGTGGGAAAATGAATGGTATTATAACGGCACCATCATTAGTGATCACTCCAAACACCATGATGTTGACTGGATGTTTGATTTTTGTCACTCTCGGTACGTGTCCTCAGATTGACACCCAAACACACCAAAATATTCATATTGGAGCTTCCGGCGCGAGTGCCAAGCAGTGCAGCATGTCGTTTCCAAATTTCTGGCAGAGTGAATTGCATCATGGTCATATTTTTCTTACAGGCGGTGCCCAACTGACCCTATTATACTGTGTAATCGACAAAATCAAAAATAAACAAGGCGCATTCGCGAAATTAAGGATATATATATATATATCTATATATATATATATATATCGGTGACAATTTACCCATCGCAGCCTGTGTGTAGATAGATAGATAGATAGATAGATAGATAGATAGATAGATAGATAGATAGATAGATAGATAGATAGATAGATAGATAGTAACAGACAAAAGAAAGGAAATCCTTCAAAAGGGTGTGTTAAACATCCAATTCACTGGTACTTCAGTTGGATACCATATAAATATCGGTATAATTCAATAATAAAGCTAAATTAAATATAGAGATATTCTATTAACAATTCAATAATTTATTCATATTTACTCTTTTACTCTTTTACTTGTTTCAGTCATTTGACTGCGGCCATGCTGGAGCACCACCTTTAGTCGAGCAACTCGACCCCGGGACTTATTCTTTGTAAGCCCAGTACTTATTCTATCGGTCTCTTTTGCCGAACCGCTAAGTGACGGGGACATAAACACACCAGCATCGCTTGTCAAGCAATGCTAGGGGGACAAACACAGACACACAAACACAGACACACATACATATATATATATATATATATATATATACGACAGGCTTCTTTCAGTTTCCGTCTACCAAATCCACTCACAAGGCATTGGTCGGCCCGGGGCTATAGCAGAAGACACTTGCCCAAGATGCCACGCAGTGGGATTGAACCCGGAACCATGTGGCTGGTTAGCAAGCTACTTACCACACAGCCACTCCTGCGCCTATATTACAATATTACATTAAACACTATGAATATAACATAATATTATATGAATAATTATAAAAACCTTAAAAGGCCAACAATTTGTTTCGACTTACATTATTTTCCCTGATATATATAATCACAGTTCCATTATATATAAATCACCTCAGGGTCCTTGGTTTAGAAAGACGAAATCCCGTGTGAAAGGACGGCTGGATTGTAAAAATTAATTCAAATATCTGTTATGAGTGTGAACGTTGACAGTTTAATCTTACGTCAATTACAATTAAAAAACAACAAAATCACTTTAACGGACGATACAATCAAGTAAAAGTGCAATCCACAACCACCGAAATTCGCTTCATTATGTCTCAAATACAAACCAATTGAAACCCTTTGATGTCCAAGACAGTCTATTGTCATCACAACATACAATAATAATATATGCGTGTATATAAATGTATATAATTAAGTATCTAATTTTTCTCCCATTTGTAACTGCAACGAAAAATAAATAAACAATAACATCTTCAATGTAACAACTCTTTTATCTATTTAAATTAGTTGGTATAAAAAATGTATTTACTCTTTTACTCTTTTACTTGTTTCAGCCATTTGACTGTAGCCATGCTGAAGCACCGCCATTAGTCGAGCAAATCAACCCCAGGACTTATTCTTTGTAAGCCTAGTACTTATTCTATCGGTCTCTTTAGCCGAACCGCTAGATTACGGAGACGTAAACACACAAGCATCGGTTGTATATATATATTATATATATATATATATATATATATATATATATATATATATATATATATATATATATATATATGACAGACTTCTTTCAGTTTCCGTCTACCAAATCCACTTACAAGGCTTTAGTCGGCCCGAAGCTATAGTAGAAGACACTTGCCCAAGGTGCCACGCAGTGGGACTGAACCCGGAACCATGTGGTTAGTAAGCAAGCTACTTACTACACAGCCACTCCCACGCCTATGTATTGTTTAAGTTAACTAATAATAATCTGTGTTTATTATTTTCTCGGAGTGATAAATCCGTAGTAGATATAAATAGAAACCTAATGAAAATTTCTCTCTTCGTTTACTTAATCTATCGAAGGGAGAATTCTGTAATTATTGCTAAAATAGAAATAAGACTGTAAATGCGATAACCAAAATACCAAGGACACTGAAGTGATTTATATATAATGGAAGTGTGATTGTGTATATCAGGAAATACATATATAAGTTGTTCGATTTTTACGGTTTTTATAATTATTTATGTAATATTATGTTATGTTATATATTATATTCATAGTATCTAATGTAATATTGTAATATATATAAATTATTGAATTGTCAATAGAATATCTCTATATTTAATTTATCTATATTATATATATATATATATATATATATATATATACGCCAAGACAGATCGCTAGCCACCACCACACATTCTTTATTTTCTCTCCTTGTTTCATTCTGTGGTCTACACCACCTGTCTTTTTCTTTTGATTTTTTCTCTCCTATATATATATATATAGTGAACTGGTGTAAGTCCAATGCCCACTTCTCTTCCAAAGCAAACTATTCCTAGGAACCCACTCCCAGCTACTCACTTATAGCAGTGAACGGAAAATCATAATTCGAAATTTCTTCTTACAGCAAAAATACTACTCCTATTACGAATAATCCTTTCGACTGTGACGTCACGCCTACAAGTGTTTAGGGTATTGCTCTCGTCTTCGTACGATCTTGGGTTCGATTACCAGACCGGGCAGCGTGTTGTGTTCTTGACCAAAACACTTCGATTCTAGTGCTGCTGTGTCGGGAATGGCATGTCATACAATGTACCCTACGTTTCCTCTGCGATGGAAAGAGGTTGAGATAGGATTTGCACTCCGACCTGGTAAAACCCTCACCAGCAATGACTGACCCATGGGT
Organism: Octopus sinensis; assembly: GCF_006345805.1. Classification (NCBI taxonomy): domain Eukaryota; kingdom Metazoa; phylum Mollusca; class Cephalopoda; order Octopoda; family Octopodidae; genus Octopus; species Octopus sinensis. Next base: position 132,633,548 of record NC_042999.1, on the reverse strand, counting down.
TGCAGGGTTGTGGCCTGAGGGGTGCAGAGGTGTCATCATTGGGGAATCAACAACAAATGGTGGAGGCAGTGACGAGCAATTACAGCACATGCTCCATCCCCCATAGTACTACTTCCTACTATAGGAACAAGACCTGAAATTTGAGAGCAGGGCGGAGATTAGTCGATTACATCGAACCTAGCACTTAACTGGTATTTTTCTCATCGACTCCGAAAGGATGAAAAGCAAAGTTGATTTTGGTGACATTTGAAATCAAACCAGAAGAAATAATTTATCCGGCACGGTAATTATTCTCCCAGATCGCTCCTTTAGTCCTATTAACATATTGCATTGACAACTTTGTTTTTAGTAAAATAGACGGAACATGTCGGATTAAATAATACTCTATTTCCATACTTATTTATTTATATAAGCTTCGTGTAGATTTGAATTTAAGTTTAATTCTGATTTCAATTGCATGCGGATACCTTTTACTGAACACTGAAATGTGTACAAAGAAAGAGGATAATTTTAGCTGTTCCTCACATCATGTGGCTCGAAAAGATTTTGGTAGTTTTCCAATCGCACAACGCGAAAGTAGCAACTTCTTCCAACTACAAGGAGGTATTTTCTCGAACAACAACGTATATATATATGTATATATATATATATGTATATATATATATATATATATATATATATATATACAATGCGCGCCAAATCTAGCCCATCCTTCCCATCTCTCTAACGAAGCAGGGCGACACCTTGCCGAAACTCGGAAACAAGTACGAAATAAGTGTAATTCATATTCATTTCAATATATGTCTTGGCTGTTGATTTGCGATTGTATACCGCTCTTTGTATAACGAATGTCGTATATTTGTGTGTGTATGTGTGTGTGTGTGTGTGTGGTGTGTGTGTGTGTGTGTGTATGCGTGTGTGTGTGTGTGTGTAGGTGTGGTGTGTGTGTCATAAATGTATATGAAATATCAAAAGAAGATAAATGTAAATGTCTCCGTAATAAACAGCTATATGTAATAAATAAAAATATTTAATTCTAGTGGCAAGACTGGAGATATAGATCACTTCTATAGACTAAAGATGAGAAGATTTATTACGAGTCTCATGAATATTCTAATTGCTGCGAAGTTCAAGAAATGTTTTCATGTCAAACATATTCTCTACATAGAAACTCTTGGATAAGGTAGCACATTCCTATGACATACGTTGGTGTCTCAGTGAAGAATAAGTGCTGCACCTCTACTCAAAACATGTAATTTGGATTAAATTTTGTTCTCCTTTAGGACTTATTAAATCAAATATCTTTGATGATAATGATTCATTCTATGATAGACACAAGGCTTGAAATTTGGGGGAAGAGAAAATCGACTACATTGACCCAAGTGCTTAACCGAAATGACTAAAGGCAAAGTCAACCGCGGAGAAATTTGAAGTCAGAACGTAAAGGCAGAACAAGTATCGCTAAGTATCTTTTCCGGCGTATCAACGATTCTGCCAGCTCGCCGCCTTTTGATGATAATAATCCTGTCTACTACAGGCACAAGGCCTAAAACTTTGGAGATGGGGTTAAGTCGATTACATCGACCCCCAGTGCTCAACTGGTACTCAATTTATTGACTCCGAAAGGATGAAAAGCAAAGTCGACCTCGGCAGCACTTGAACGCAGAACGTAAGGAAGGACGAAATGCCGCTAAGCATTTTGCCCGGCGTGCTAACGATTCTGCCAGCTCACCGCCCTTTGATGATAATAATGATGACAATGATGTTGATGATGATTTTGATCCAAGGTCGAGATATTGTAAAGAAGAAAATTGGCAAATAAATTGGTTACAGAACTTTGCTGGTGCATATTTCAACAACCAAAGAATTGTGATAGACAACATTCACTTGTCAAGAATTTGAACTCAGAAAGGAGACGCAACGAAATACTACATAACATTTTCATTTTTGTCCGCAAAGTCTTAATCCTGTCAACCCTCTGGCATTAACAATAATAATTATTTTTACTATTAGCACAAAGACTGCAATTTTGAGGGGAAGGGAAGTCGACTATATTGATCTAATTCCTTGATTAGTACTTTATTTTAGCGACCACGAAAGAATGAAAGGTAAAGTCAACCACAACGGCGTTTGAACTCAGAATGTAAAGAACCGGAAGTAATGGCGTTAAGTATTTTCCCAACGCGGTAATCATTCTGCCAGCTTGTTGCCACCTTACTCGAATGATGAACCAGATTCGAGCCAAAAAATCAGCTACTGGTTCAAATCTTCCCGACACATAGGAGCTAGAAGTACCCTACAACCAGAATATTCCAACAGATAGCCACCCATGCTCGTCATGAAATAGCCAAAAGAAAAAGAATGAAAAATGGTCCAGGGAAGATAATAAAGAAGTTCTTACGGCCTTCTACCATGCCATATATTTTCCCCAAAATAAATCAAATACTGTACAAACCTACTTAAACTGGAGACAGAAGCACCTTGAAGTAAGACCCTTCATAGATAGAAACAAACTTGCCAACGTCAGAAGAAACATTATTAAAAAGAAATTACTAACTGAAGTAGAGATTGACCAAATTAAACAAAGGGAAAGAGATAGAAGAACGAAGCTGCAACTAAAGAAGATACTACAGAGGAAATAATCATAGACCAGCCCAAGGCTGATGATAATGCAATAATGATTGAAAGAGTTAATATCACTGATAGGCAAAGTGAAATACTCTCTGAACCAACCATAAACATTAAGGCAGATGAAAATCAAATAGATGAAGAAAGTCACACAGAAATTGACCCATGATCTAAAAAGTCAAATCATGATTGAATGGCAGAAAATTAAAGAAACCAGTATGCATGAACGCGATACTCTCCCAAAAATTCGCAACTCTAACCAAAACCTGAAAATAATTGATAAAATCCGCCTTGCACATAAGGATGTAATTTCAGATAATGATTTTAATATTACAGATCTCAGCCATCTGTAATATGCATCCGCAAAAATTTCAACGATTCTATATGGTGAAAAGATTAGAAAACGACAACATTCCCACAAAAAAGCCTTCTTGACAAGAACACCAAATTAAGCTACTTAGGTTTGACATAGAATGTTTAAAACACCTCAAGTTTGACAAACCTACAAATACCCGAAAATTAAAGAAAAAATTTAATCCTTAGAAGAGCAAAAGTGGGAGGGTGTCAAGTTAGAGGATGTAAGATCTGCTCTCAGGAGGTCAAGCAAATGGACGTCTCCAGGAAAGGATAAAATTCCTACATTCTTGTTGAATGCCTTCCCAGAGAGCCATGAACTGCTAACAAAACTTTATAACCATGTTTTGCAACATCCTAGTATGATTCCCTCCTGGCTAATTAATGCCTTGACATTCCTACTTCCAAAAAATGAAGAAACAAATTAACCAAAAAATTATCGACCCATAACCTGCTGAACAACAATGTATAAAACGCTAAAATCTGTCCTGGCTGAATATATCTGTAGTTTTTTAATAGAAAGTGGCATATTCCCTAATGAGCAAAAAGGGTGTAAATGTGGATCCATCCTATGGTTGTAAAGATCAGCTACTCATCAATAAAATGATCTTGGAAGATTGTCGCTAACGACACAAAAACTTGTCAATAGCCTGAATAGACTATAAAAAGCTTTTGATAGCCAACCACATAGCTGGATTAAGAAATGTCTCAAAATGTATAAAATAGCTCCTACTCTTTGTTTGTAAGTATGAGATCATGGAGAACCACACTGACTTTGAACGATGGCAATGAATCTTTTAATGCTGGAGATGTAACAATTTCATGTGACATTTTCCAGGGTGACTCCCAATCACCACTCCTCTTTTGTCTAGCCTCTCTATTTTGTCTACCTCTCTCGAAATTACTCAATGATGTACAATACGGTTATAAAATGTTTGATAAAAATATAAATCATCTCATTTGCATTTAAAGCTCTTTACAAAAATGACCAACAACTACAGGATTTACTAGCTATTGTTAAACAATTCATTGATGACATAAGGATGCAATTTAGCCTCGATAAATGTGCAAAAGCTACATTTATCAAATGAAAACTGATAGAGACATCTAACGTTAACCTTGACCAGAAGAATGTCATAAGAAAGTTAGAACCATCGGAGAACTACAAATACCTAGAGGTATTTGAAGGGGATGGAATCAAACATTCAGTGATGAGGGAAAGGATCAGAAGAGAATGTTATCGCAGGGTGAGAGCAATACTAAAGACAGAGTTGAACGCAAGAAACAGAATCGAAGTGATCAATACTTTAGCCATACCAGTCATGACTTGCAGTTTCAATATCATTAACTGGTCAATTAGTGAAATATGTAATCTTGACAGAAAGATATGAAAATTGTTGACAATGCATAGAATGACCCACACTAAGGCAGATATAGAACAACTTCATCTGCCAAGAAAAGAGGAAGGCCGTGAACTTTTACAAGTGGCATTAACAATGAAGATTGCCACAATTGGCCTAGACACCTACCTGAAAATCTCTGAGGACTGGATGTTAAAACTTGTCTGAAAACATGAAAACAAGAAAGCAACATAGCCAGCAACAAAACAAGCAAAGAAGTATATAAGTGAATTCCAAATACAAATTCCAAAATTTGACGTACTAGAAACGAGCAGAGAAAAAGCTAAGTGTATGAAAACCCGCGCTAAAACTGCTGCCTTAGATATTCTTACTGATAAATGGCAAGAAAAACTCAATGGCAAATACCCAAAGAGAGCGAATAATGCAGATATTGACAAAGCCCTGACCCATCAATGGGTAATGGCTTCTGGCTTAAAATCAGAAACAGAATGATTTATCATAGCAGCCCAAGACCTGTGCTTACCTACAAGAAACTACCAGGCCAACATATTAAAGCACTATAGCTTCCCAACATGTCGTGTATATCAACAACGAAATGAAACCATTGATCATGTTGTCTCCATGTGCAGTCTTCTTGTGCCTACAGAGAATCATGATAGAGACGCACAATATATTCACTGCGTAATTTGCAAAAACTTGGACCTGCCCCATGACAAAAACTGGTGGGAACACAAACCGCCTCCAGTGCTTGAAAACGATCACAGCTCACTCCTCTGGAACTTCACCATTCAAACTGACAGAAAGATAGATGCAAACAGGCCAGACATTATATGGAAAGACTTCAGATAAAAATCATGCCTCCTCATTGATATGACTGTCCCAATCGATATAAACGTATCTGTAAAGACCTGCCAAAACTGAGCAAGTATAAAGATCTTGAAATAGAAATTAGCAAAATGTGGAACGTGAAGACTATAACAATACCTGTTGTCATAGGTGCCCTAGGAATGATAACAAAAGGGGCTGATTGCTACTTATCTCAGATACCAGGAAACCCCAAAATGGCAGAAATTCAAAAGATAATGCTCATGGGAACTGCCCATATCCTACGCAAAATACTTTCTATGTAATCTCAAATTTTAAAAGAAACACATAATTTTCTTATGGTTTCCTAAACATTCCCTAGAACAATACTATGTACAAAACTAAATATATAGCACCCTAGGCATAACACCAACATGAACTTCTAACTTGTTGTCTCTTGAGGTATCTGGGTGAGACTTGGAGCCAACTTGTACAAATGCAAAGCAAAAGTCAAGCATAAAATAATAATACAACAACAACAACAACAACAACATCAACAACAACAACAACAACAACAACAACAATAATAATAATAATAATAATAATAATAATAATAATAATAATAATAATAATAATATGCCAACATTATGGAATAACAACAGAAAAAAGATGGTATAGGCACACACCAGAAAAGGTCACAGAAAACGAGAAAGCAACCATACTCTGGGATATGCCGATACACACAGATAGAGAAATTAAGGCCAACAGACCAGATATAGTTGTCAGAGATCATGAAGAAAAAAATGCTTTCTAATTGATGTATCAATACCGGCAGATGACAACGTGTCTCTAAAAGAAATGGAGAAACTTTCAAAATACTAAGACCTGGAAATAGAGGTAACCAGAATGTGGAATCTAAAAACAGAAACAATTCCTATCATAGTAGGTGCATTAGGCATGATAAAAAAATATTCAGACAAATACATAACAAAAACACCAGGACTTACAAACACATATAACATACAGAAAATTGCACTACTAGGCACTGCACACATCCTACGCAGAACACTTTCCATACAATAACCATCAGAGCATCACAACAAATCACAGCACATACCCAAGGCACACAGAGCTGCGCTCGGTAGTGAAGTGAAAGCACGCTATAAAAATAAAACTACTGAATAATAATAATAATAATAATAATAATAATAATAATAATAATAATAATAATAATATAATAATAATAATGATGATGATGATGATGATGATGATGATGATTACAGGCCGATAACCTGCTTGACACTTATGTGGAAATTATTGATTAGAATAGTCGCAGAGTCAATGGACGGTCATCTGGAGAAAAAAATTGAATCCTGCCACATGAGCAGAAGGGGTGCAAACGTAAGTGCAGAGGTACCAATGATCAACTCCTGGTAGACAAAACTGTACTTAGAGCCTGAAAGAAGAGGAAAACTAACTTAACCATGTCATTGATTGATTATTGTAAGGCATACAATGTGATCCCACATTCTTGAGTCATGGAATGTATGAACCTATTTGGTATTGCATCGAATGCTGAGCGATTGCTTGGAAAAAGTATGGCGAAGTGGCGGACGGAACTGACAGCATATGGTAGAAGCTTAGGGACAATAGAAATCAGGAGAGGCATCTTCCAAGGGGACTGCCTGTCCCCACTGATCTTTGTACTGTGCATGATACCACTAACATTGATTCTAAGGAAAGCAAAGGTTAGGTATGTATTCAAGAGCCAGGCTGGGTATGTATTCAAGAGCCACCAACAAAAAGTCTATCATTTGTTATTCATGGATGACTTCAAACTTTCCAAAGTCAGTTCCCTCGTTGATACGATGCATACTCTCGATGCTGATATCAGAATAGAATTCGGACAGAAAAAGTGTGTAGTATTAGTCTTGAAGAGAGGCAAAATTAAATGTAAGGAGGTTATAAAGCAGATAGAAGAGACTGGCTATAAGTACTTGAGGAGTTTGAAAATGGATAAATTGATGGAGAAAGAATTGACTGAAAAATTTAATGTGGAGTACTTGCGCAGACTGAGACTGATTTTGTCAAAATTAAACGGACAGAATAAGATTGAAGCTATCAACACCTAGGCGGTTTCACTCCTTAGATATGGAGCGGGGGTAATCGTATAGACAGTGAACGAACTAAACAGCTTAGACAGAAACACAAGGAAGTTTTTGATTAGATTTAGGATGCTCCACCCCAAATGTGACACAGACAGACAGTATGACAGTATGTACCAAGAAAAGGAGGGGGAAGAGGATTTATTGGATAGGAACACAGCGTTAGAGTAGAACAAAACAAAATAGCACGGTATGTTAAAAATATGCCACAGAACCGCTATTATTTGAAGTAAGGTCACTTGTGTAGGATGGAAGATTGCAAAGATAAAGCACTGTGGAAGGACTTGAGCATGAATGAAACTGAAAATAAGTGGATAAAGAAAAGACACTTTCATAGGAATGTTGAAAATAAGACAGAGAAAAAAGATGGCCATGGGTGACTAAAAGTGATTTACAACCGGAAACGGGGGCTCTAATTCGTGCTGCCCAAGAGCAAGTATCAAGAACCAATTACATGAAATACAGAATAGACAACACATCAGAAAGTGATAAGTGCAGAATTTGTGGACAAAATGATGAAACCGTATAGCATATTACCAGTCAATGTACGCCACTAGCCCAGAAATTATATAAGAGACGTCATGACAACATAGCAGGGCTTGTCCAATGGACACTTTGCAACAAGTATGGATCTAACAGAGCAAAAAGTGGTACGAACATAAACCCGAAGGCATCATCAAAAATAATAATGCAAAGACACTGGGATTTTATGATTCATTGCGACAATGAGACAGAGAATGGGAAACCAGACATAGTGTTAATTGAGAAAGAAAGCAAACTGTGCTGGAGCATAGATATAGCATGTCCAGCTGACAACAAGGTATACGATAAGGAAGAAAGAAAAGTCGATAGTTATGACAGGTTAGCTTGGGAGTTTAAGCAGTTGTGGTCACTGAAAAAGATGGTAATAGTACCAATAATTATCGAAGCCCTAAAAACAGTGAATAAAAATCTTGATAAGTACACGGAACAAAGAGGGGCTGCAATAAGGGTGGAGCACTTGCAGAAAATAGGACTACTTGAAACCGCTCGAATACTCCGAATGGTGCTCGAAAAATAAGGGGTGTTACCTTAGTTCACTAGTGGTCGCAAATGCAAAATATAAGTTATTCATAGAGCGTACAATGTTCCTGAAGGTCAGCAATGGTCTTACTCGGCCACGAGTGGACGGCCATCATCATGTACGTATGTATCTATGTATACAGAGTGAAAGATAGTTATTTACTAAATGATGTACGCACAATTTCAGGTCCAGCTTTAACCTCGACATGAAAATTTTATTTTCTGTAAAAGCAATAGTTTATTATCTCCCATAAACCTTGAAAGTCTCTAATAGTTGTTGCTAGAGAAATTCATGCATCTCACATTGAATTATTTCCCTTAGATTGCTTTTTGGGTGTATTTAAGCTTGTATGTATGCATATGTGTATATGTGTGTGTATGTGTGTTTATTTCTCTCTCTGTCTCTCTCTCTCTCTCACTCTCTCTCTCTATATATATATATAAAATTTACCAAAAACACAATGAACATATATATACAAAGATATATAGCAAACACACACACAAACACGTATATATATATGCATATATATACACACACACATATATATACACATATATACACACATATATATATATACATATATCTATGTATATATATATAATATATATATATATATATAGCATAGAATGCGGACGTTAAACGATTATGATGATGATGATGATATATATATATATATATATATATATATATTATATATATATATATATATAGAGAGAGAGAGAGAGAGAGAGAGAGAGAGAGAGATACAAATATATAAGACATGTATATACATATATATTATGAATATACGTGTGTGCACGTTAATGTTTGTATTTATGTATGTAAGTGCAAATTTGTGTAGAAGGGTGCATGTCCAAAATTGCGGGTGTCTGAGTGCATGTGCATGTACGTGTATATTTAAGTGTGTGGGTAGAGAAGAAAAATTAGAAAGAGAGGGAGAGAGGGCGAGAACGAGAGAGAGAAGGCGGGGACGAAAGAAGTCTGTAGCATAAAATTTACTGATTTATGGAATTGGTCTAAATTCTATAAAATTATCAATGTATATAAATCTTCTCTATAAATATATTTATTTTTCAAAGCTATTTGTAATAAATTCTAAGCCACATTCTAAGTTGTCCAAAATGCAAGAAATTGAGATGAGACGAATGAGATGAGATAAAGGAATGAGATGGAGATTCAATGAGGTGGGAGGAAGCAATAGAAATAAAAAGTTCAGCATGCAAAGAAGAGTTGACGAGTGGAGTGGAAGAAGAGTTATATGTGAGCTGGAAGGGGAGATTATTCTGATATGCGCCGCGGCGGGGGGGGGGAGTTTATGAAAGGGTAAGTACGACAGCGTATAGGGGGAGGGGTGACTATAGGGATAGGTTTAGTGCAGACAGCAGATAAAATGGATAGATAGATAAACAGAGAGAGAGAGAGAGAGAGAATGCGTGAGAGCTAGACAAACAAATGATAGATAGATAGATAGATAGATAGATAGATAGATAGATAGATAGATAGATAGATGATAGATAGATAGATAGATAGATAGATGGATGGATGGATGGATGGATGGAAGAACGACCTATAGGAGCACGAATAGATGGAAAGAAAAGTAAAAAGCAAGCATGATATATAGATTGGATGTCCGATATATAGATATATAATTATATATACGCACTGTGTACGCATATTCATGTCTACATACACACATATGCACATACATACATATATGCATACATAACAAACATATAGCTAGATAGATAGAGAGAGAGAGAGAGAAAGAGAGCTAGAGAGAGAGAGGGGTGGAAAGAATGAGAGAAGGGAGAGGGAATGCACGTATATGTATGTTTGAAATGAATGAGATATATCGGTATAGTAATAGAGAAACAAATATATAAATTGACGCACATGTAGTTATACAGATATGTATACACACATTATTGTTGTCGTTGTTGTTGTTGTTTTTTTGTTTTTTGTTTTTTGTTGTTGTTGTTGTTCTTGTTCTTGTTCTTGTTGTTGAGTGAGAGAGCAGTGCAAGCCATCAAAGTGACACTGGGTGCAAATATACGAAGACCAGTATACCCATCATGACTACTTGTCTGATAAGGGTACACCGGGCACATGCATCACAACCATATGTGCGCGACATACTGATCTCATATCACGATAAACAGCTCATGACCTTACAGGTGCAGCCCAGTTAGAATTTTCTCCAGGTCGAGTAGCCCATACAGCTCAAAAGATTTCCGAATAAGGGTTGTTTAAGGATATTGAACGAAACACTCATGTTTCCTGAGGTGAACTATCCAAACCCCAAAGAATCCCTCTAACACATGGGTATGATGCTCCCCCACTACTTCTGTTCGCGATCAGAGATGCACATATCGTCAGCAACTAAGGAACATGCTCAACTGGTTTAGGTCAAACAACTGACAAGCAAATCTGTGGTATTGAGCAGAATATTTGGTGTAGACCATCTTTTATACCAAGAGACGATTGAGCAAGAAACAGCAAAAATAAAATAAAAATAAAATAAAATAAAATTATTTCGATCGATTCGTTCTGCAAAAGCCCTTCAAGGTCTGGTATAGCTGCAACAATTCAATGACTGAAACAAGTAAAAGAAAGGAAAAAGATATATACATGTATATATATATATATATATATATATATATATATATATACCTTTGATCTTTTACTTGTTTCAGTCATTAGACTGCGTCCATGCTGAGGCACCGCCTTGAAGAATTGTAGTTCAATGAATCGACCCCAGTACTCATTACTGGTACTGCATCGAGGAATTTTATTATTATTCAGTAGTTTTATTTTTTTATCATTATTATTATTATTATTATTATTATTATTATTATTATTATTATTAT
>NC_042999.1:132607306-132614806 GCF_006345805.1 Octopus sinensis | reverse complement strand
TTCCGTAGTACCAGCTTTCATTATCAGTGATGACCTTCGAAAAAGGTCCAGATGAATTTCCAACGCATTTAGTCGTGACCGCCTTTTGATCTTCCGTGAGCAAGTGAGGCACAGAATTTGCTGCAACTCTTTTCATTCGCAATTCCTCGCTCAAAATTCACACCAGTCATGTCATCAAGTTCATAAATTGTCCGGTGACGGTCCTCCAAGATGAGACTAATGACTGAGAGTCGCATCATGGGGCTTCTAGCGGCGGAAGCCTGAACTACAACGGGCTTGTCCCACAGAGAACGCTTCTGGTTACTTTTGGATCCCCCGCTCTATATATACATATATATATATACAGTATATATATATATAGATAAGAAAGTTTGTTTGGTAAAGCACGTGGGTGAATATATAAGAAAATAGTAATAAAGTGTGAAAAAAAAACGACAGAAGGCTTAAATGTTAAAAATATATATATTTGTGTCAAAATGTCTGGAGAATATTGGAAAATTTTTTTTCCTTTCCTTTTAAAATGACATAATTTTAAAATTTTTAAAGAAATTACGGTTTCGCGTGTAGCATTTCAAATTCTTGTGACGTTTATGTTTATTATTGCATGGAGTTTATCGTTGTGTTTATTTCCAGGAGATTTCTAAATAAGGGGAGGTAGGTGTGAGTGATTTCTTCCGGTTGTAAGGGAGGATAATCGCTTAAAAATTTTTTTTCCCTTTTCCTTGTTAATTCTCTGTGTCAGTATGTTCGGATGGTTGAGTTGGGTTTGTACTTTTCAATGAAGAATGTTTACTTGTTCAGTCTCATTTGTGTGATGATCCGAAAGCACATGGGTAAAATGGGAAGATTAAAAATTGTGGCAGTAGTTGCTTTGCGCATTTCTCAATGTGCTCACTAAAAGGTATCATTCTATATTCTGGGAATGCAATCTGTTGTCGATGCAGTGTGCATCTACGCCTGAGTGATAGTCCGTGGAACCACGTAGTCTTGGTGGCAGCCCGAGCATTTAATAACATAAATTATGTTTTCAGAGGCACAAGTAAAGTTAGATTTGATTTGAATTTTCTGCCCTCTTTAAGAAGAATTCTGATCCTTCCAATAGGTTAGGACATGTTGCACAGTTCGATCTACCACATTTTTTACTTTTGCATCCGTTAATTTTAGGAAGACAATTTTGCCTTTGTGAGAATCTTTTAAGTGATTTAGGCTGTTTGTAGCTTTTAATGATTTGTGTATGTTTAGAATTCTTTAATTTTGGGTTTTTATGAAGATTGGTAAATTCTGGGTGCTGATGGTGAAGGCTTCTTTGTTTCTGGGGTGTATGTAGATATGTAAGGTAGTATTTTCGAGGGAGGAAGGTGTGTTGTTGTGTTGAACTTTTCTTAAAGTTTCTATCTTGATTTCTGTTGCACGTCTGGATCCCATCCCTATGAGTTGAGCTGGGTAATGTCTGTCATTAGGGTGTTTTTGAGTTCTTAATTAAAATTTATTTATAGAATTAAAATTTATTTTTGTGCATTTGTGTACATTTAAACTAATTAAATATTATTTTACAGAATAATAGAATTAAAATTTCTTTGATTAAAACCCTTTCTAACATGGAAGTATCCAAAGAGCATTTGCGGCACATAATGCTTTATGGGTACAAGAAAGGAAACTCTGCAGCCGAACCGACTCGAAACATACACTCAGTTTATGAGAAAGAATGCTTGAATGAAAGAACTTGCAGAAGATGGTTTACAAAATTCAGAAGTGGAGAGTTCAGCCTTGAAGATTAAGATCGAACAGGACGTCCAGTTGAGTTTGATGATAAGATGCTTGAGTTATTACTTGAAGAAAATCCTGCATTATCTTCAACAACTTGGAAAGGTTCCTAAACTCAGAAAATGGGTACCTTATGAATTGTCCGAAAGCAACCGCAAATCCCGAGTTGACATCTGCTCTTCTCTTCATTCTCGCGAACTCATTTAACCCTTTTGGGATAGACTTGTGACTGGTGACGAAAAATGGATCTTCTATCGAAATTTTAAATGTCGTAAACAGTGGCTTGGTAAGAGGGAAAAAGCTCAACCACAACTGAGAAGAGAACTTCATGGAAAATAGTTTCTCTCTATCTGGTGGGATTGCAAAGGAGTAATTCACTTCGAATTGTTATCACCTAATGCAACAATCAATGCTCAAGTCTACTATCAGCAATTAGAGCGTTTGAACCAAGCTTTGAAGAAAAAAAGACCTGATTTAGCGAATCGAAAGAGAGTGATGTTCCATTAGGACAATGCACGACCCTACGCTGCAAAGCTCACATCACAGAAGATCGAAGAGCTTGGTTGCAAAATAATTCCTCATCCACCTTATTCTCCCGACCTTGCTCCTTCAGACTACCATTTATTTCGTAGTTTACAGAATCATTTAGGGAACATCACTTTCGCAAGCCAGGAAGAAGTCGAAACTGATATTCCAGAGTTCTTCGCTTTGAAACCAAAAGAGTTTTACATTGATGGGATTAAAAAGCTTGTAAATAGATGGAAGAAAGTCATAGATAATCAGGGAAAGTATATTGACGATTAAATTTCAATAACCGCTTCTGGTTAGATATCTTTCATAGTCGCACCAAGACACTTTCGATGGTGCTTTCCTCCAGGTGTTCAAATCTTTTTTTTTTCTCTACATTGTATACATTATAGACAATAGTATTTTCTTTAATTTAATTCTTTATTTCGTCTGGTGGTGTTATCTTAGATTCGCCGTCTTTGTCGGTGATCAATCCGAAATAGGTTTGTATTTCTTCCATTTTAATTTTAATAAGTTCGCGCCCGCCGACGGCTGCATTTTTGGACTTTCTTCTATCGAAGGCATTCTAACAAAAATGCTTCCGTATAAACGGGAAAAATATTGTCAATTTCCCCAAACAGGGACACAATTCAATTTTTAAACAATAACCAAAGCTCCTTCTCCCAAAAGGGGAGGGTTACAGTTTACAATTATTTAACAAATGCAATACAACAACGTTTGCCTTACGAGGAACCAACAAACGTGATAACAATAGTTAAACAGTAATAATAATAACAACAAACCTTTACGATGAATCAAAAAGCAGTACGCAGTTGAACCTATAGTCCTTTATGTATAAGAAATAAACCAACAGCAGTTCTCAGTAGAGGCGGCTGTTCGAAAAAACAGACATTATATATAGCCAAACTTCATATAGATACTTAATGCTAGCTAATTAGCAGATAATCTAATGTAAAAGCCGTGGTAAACGGTATATGCACAGCTCCATCTGGACTATTCTATTTCTGCACACTAATTTTATTTTTAATTTATTCCCATTCATGTGAAACCACTTATTCAAGTTCAAGTCATTGATGCAATTTTATACCAATTGCTATTTTTACTTTTGTTATGTTACGATTATATTATACTTTAGTTTGATTTTAATTATTACTTACTACATATAATTCAATTGTTATTATTATCTCTAATTTTGATTGTTAAAATGAAAGTATCTGACATAAAATAGAGAAATGTTTTTGTTTCACTTTTAACACGTAATACTGAAATAGTGGAGAAGATATGATATTGCTATGGGCTCGCCCTAGGCAAGAAGTTGAACATTTTCTTTTGCCCATGAAACTACATGGACCCTAAGTAAGGTATGTGTAAGATTTGAATGAAATTGGTTGTGTAGTTCTCAAGTTTTAGGGATACAGACGGACACGCACACACATTCTCAGTTTTATATATATATATATATTATATATATATATATTATATATATATATATATATATATGTATGTATGTATGTATGTATGTATGCATGTATGTATGCATGTATGTATGTATGTATGTATGTATGTATGTATGTGTGTATGTATGTATGATGCTTGTGTGTGTGTGTGCGCGCGCGAGTACGCGTGTATCCCTTTGTTCTGGTCGAGCTTGTTAATAAAGTTCAAAGTGATATAGTACCCATTGTATAGTCAGCTTAATGTTTTAAAAATTGGCTCAGCTAAATTCGGAGAAAACAACTACTGAAAACTTGGCTTCCCAACTTTTGTTATATTTGAGGTCGCAAGACCTAGTGGTTAGGGTGTTGCACTCAAGAGCGTGAGGTTATGCATGGTTTGAATTCCTAGACCGGGTGATACGTAGCAAATCACTTCATCTAACGTTGGTCTGTGATCACTTCGATACTTAAGGTGTGGAAAACTGTGGAAATGCCCAGGCAACATCGATTTTATGGAGGCACATGAGGTAATGTACAGTCCAAAATGTGTATGTTTGTACATATCTATCTATCTATCTATCTATCTATCTATCTATCTATCTATCTATCTATCTATCTATCTGTCTGTCTGTCTGTCTAAGTATTCACCTATCTACTATCCAGCTATTTATTTATCTATCTAATTACTGACTGACTGTCTGTCATTCTGCCTCTGCCTCTCTCTCTCTCTCTCTCTCTCTTCTCCTCTCTCTCTCTCTCTCACTCTCTCTCTATAAAATATATATATATACCAAATTTTAGAGGACTGACCACTAAAAGTGGATAACCTGTATGCTAGATATAGACGTCAAAATCGCCATTTTCCACGAAGAATGTTTTCTCAAGAAAAAACTTCAGCAAAAAAACAAAGTGTAAAATTAAGCAAGACACATGTCAATCTGATTGTCAAGAGACAAGACAACAGCTGTGACACACTTTTCTGCCTCAATAGACGTCATCAGCACAACATACTCAGGTTGAATCAGCAGACGGGACACATGTATACAAATAGATAAGAAATCATTTATTTTATAATGCCATTCGAATATTTAAAAGAAAAGTAGAGAAGAAAAGTAACCCAGAGTCTCTTGATTCTTAGCTCACTTTCATTTACATATATTCTTTTATTCTTTAACTTGTTTTAGTCATTTGACTGGGGCCATGCTGCAGCACGGCCTTAAAGGGTTTAAGTCGAAGAAATATATCTTATATAATAAAACAGAGTTTTTGTGTGTGTGTGTGTGTGTGTGTGTGTGTGTGTGTGTGTGTGTGGTGTGTGTGTGTTCGTATGCTCCTTATGGATTTGAAAACTGAGTAGCCGATTTTGACGTATGAGGTATCAAAAGATACCTCAAAAGATATTTCGGTTACCAAATAAAGTATGTTTTTTGCACAACAAATTTCTTTTACTACAAAAATAACCCCGAAAACGAGGCCGGGTCGCACAATTTTGTGGTCTTTAGCTAAGGGACGCAACACTACCTGAACAATCTTTGTCTTAAATAGAGCACAATAACAAAATGTTTTAAATACATGGAGTTTTACCATGTGGATAATCTTTTGATGTGAAGTATGTTTGTCTGTGCTTTGTTTAGCCCAGAGTTGCCGCTAATGTAGCAGACCCATCGCATAGGTCCCCACCTCCTGAAATACTGTGAATGTATGTCTTTCTTTTGATGAAGGATGTGTTTTAAGAAATATTTCGCTGCTATTTGTAGTAGCCCAAGTTACCACAAAGACACCTCTGTGTGTGTGTGTGTGTGTGTGGTGTGTGTGTGTGTGTGTGTGTGTGTTTGTTGTGAAAACACTGTTTTTTCTCAGAATATTTTGCACAATAATTTTTTTAAAAATCCGAACATCTTTTTTACTGCTTACCATTCTGTTGGAAGTCAAGCAGGCTGAGATGTGCATATGTTAACGTATAGTATGGAAGTTCAATACGAAGTTTTCAACTCATTATCTTGTGATTAGTAATCCATTAACTTAAATTTGAAAAACATTATTTTACTGGGTTTATGTCTTTCGACTGTCGCCATAATGGGGTATCACTTTAAAAATTTAAATGATCATACTGACATCAGTAGTATTTCAATCTGGCATTTATTTTGTAGATCTCTGCTTGATGAATTGCTTACTTTGAGACATACTGGGACACAATACTTGATCTAACAACAAATGTAAACACACAAACACATATTAGGTGCAAGAATGACTGTGTAATTGAGAAGTTTGCTTCCCAACTACGTGGTCCCACATTCGGTCCCTCTGCATGGTACCTTGGGCAAGTGTTTTCAGCAATCACAGACTGGTGACTGAATTTGGTAGGCGGAAACTGCAGCGTTGTTCATCAGAAAATGACTGAAAAACATGTTTATAAAGAAGAGTTGTTTGTTTCATACTTCTTTGTGTGCAGATTTTGGCCATAAGAAAGGAATAAATAATACAATGTGGCTGTAGGTCATAACATTCGGGCAACGCCGGAGTGCATTGATAGTGTATTTGTGTGTATGTATATGTATGTATATATATATGTATATATATGTATATATATATATGTATACATATGTATATATATAATATATATATATATATATATATATATATATATATATATATCTTTTCTCTTTTTCTCTTTATATATATATATATATATCATATATATAATATATATAATATATTATATATAATATATACATACGCACACATACACTATCAATGCAAATAAGAAAATGGAGAAAAAAATTTGGTTTGTTCATCAACTTTCGGATATTAGAATGTTGATTATTTATTCATTTAACAAAATGAGAACCTCAATAGCATACATATATATCTTATAATTCAATACATATAAGATAAGAATACAAATTATAAAAGTAATAATATATATTTCTTATTTGTATTATAAATTTACGGTAAAAATATTTCTTTACCTTCACCCGTTTAATACAATAAACGAGTCGATTGCATTGCAATTAAAAACATTTATGTATTAAGAATCTGGGTACCTTACCAACAGTATATTGGATAAATACTATCCCATAGTGGGTTACACCCATAACCCCTATCTTACTTTGTATATATATATATATATATATATTAGTTAATATGAGAGTGATTGTACTATCAAAATGCCATCACTAGTGGCAGCGAATACCAGCCGTACAGGCAAGATCAATAAAATATATATATACACACACACACACACAAATATATATATATTTGATCACCATAAACAAGTCATTTCTGCCTGTCGTTCAGCAAAACTCAACACTATATACATACAAAGGACGGGCTTCCCCGTCTACTAAATCCGCTCACAAGGCCAAATACAAAGTACAAAGTAGAAAGACACTCACCCAAGTTGCCACGCTGTAGGACTGAACCCGAAACCATGTGGTTGGGAAGCAAACTTCATACCACACAGCCACGCCTGCACCTATGTCGAATAAAATCATAATTAACTGATACCCCTGCATTTTCTTTTACCCAAAGTCAAGAACTTTTCAGCACCCCTTCGTAAGCAGCCAACAAATACTGCATATAATTCCTAGCTGGTTATCAGTTCATACCTCTCACTTGCAATGTCTCCTTGATATTCTGGCACTAACAAATTGATCTCTATAGAGACCAAACTATGGATAAACAAATTTTTGGAGAGAATACGACACAAGAGAATCTAAAGAACTAATAACCAGTAACACGACTATGTTACAATACTAATAAATAAAGCCAA
>NC_042999.1:132597306-132602306 GCF_006345805.1 Octopus sinensis | reverse complement strand
CTGTAATTTTGCTTAATTGGAGTTTAAATTTTAAAAACTGGACTGGCATGACCCGATGCATTCTACTTAAAAATGCTAGGTAAATTGTAATTGAAGAAATCCTATATTGTAGATTTCTATAAGTTACAAAGGGGCAGATAAAATCTGCTTTTATAATAGAGATACATATTTTATATATATACATACACACACATGCACATATGGGTACAGGTCATCACCAACACTAAACAACATGAAATGCGAAAACATATGAGTTCAATACGCAAGCAACGAAAAAAACAAATGGAAAACAGGACAAGTAACATAAAGACCGACTCTTAATCAGTTGTCGGCTATCTATTCCTTATTTCGAGCATATATATATATATGCTTGCTTAATTATCTTTCACCCTATATCTGTAATGAGTATATATATATATAATATATATATATATATATATATATATATATATATATAATATATATATATAATATATATATATACATGCACACAACATACCCACACACACACAGGGTGGTCGCTAGAAAAGTGGAAAATTCGTTTGAAATGCCATTTTATCACAGCGGCCAAAAATTAAGGGTCACTTAGAAAAAATGAACTACTAACCGAGGTATTTGTTGTTTAGAAGACTGTTAATGGGCTAACAGTTACTTCTTATGATCTTATATTATTGGAACATTCAACTGTCAACATGGCGGCTTGTGAGAGACGACCGGTGTCCTGTATTGAAAAACAAAGGATGGTGTGCCTTCGCCAAAAGGGCAAGTGAAATTCTATGAGAGCAACTACTGGAGGAAGGTCTAGAAGTGTTGTGCAACGAATTGTACCTCGTTTTAAGTCATCAGGATCGACAGATACTCAACCCCAAAACCTCGTAAAACTTCACCAAGACAGGATCGTATTATAGTTAGAATGCCTCCTTATGAGAGCTCAAAATCTCTCGTGGAAGCGCCATCCAACCAAAATGCAAATATATGGGAAACTACCACCTGTGTCATCTCTTGTGAAAGGTAGGAGAGTCCAGTTTGCTGGACATTGTTGTAGAACTGAAAAAGAGGTAATTTCTACTCTCTCCTCTGGAAGCCATCTACTCGCAATGCCAGAGGGCGCTCTCCTACCCCTGATGTAATCTCCAGGGATACAGGCATCCAGCAACAGGACCTCCGTAATGCCAGGATGGACCGTGAAGTCTGGTGTAGCATAGTAAATTCCATTGTCTCGACCACGGTCGAACAATGATGATGATGATAGAATGTCACGGAATGATATGTTTAAGAGTCCTGCTGGAATATCCCGCGAGTTTAGCTCCACTTCCGATGTCAACTAATCGCGCCAAACAATTTCTCGGAGGTTACGAAGTTGCGGGTTTCTTGCTCGGACACCGGCAAAGAAACCTCTGATCTCCAAGAAGAATCAAAGAGCCTGTCTTCGTTTTGCTCACGAACATGTCGTTTCGACACAAAAGTTGTCGCAGATTGATTTTTGCGATGAATCGAAGTTTAATGAGACTGGTTCTGATGGCGGGATGTACGTCCGACGTAGAAGTGGCAAAAGGATATCTCGTGCATGTGTGAAGAGGACAGTGAAAAATATATACACACATATTTCATTATCATTATTATTATTATTATTATTATTATTATTATTATTATTGTTGTTGTTGTTGTTGTTGTTGTTGTTGTTGTTGTTATCATTATCATTATCATTATTATTACTTATTATTATTATTGTTATTATTACATAATATTAACATTATTATTATTATCATTATTATTATTATTGTTATTGTTATTGCTGCTGTTGTTGTTGTTGTTGTTGTTGTTGTTGTTAAGGTTGTTATCCACAATTTCAAAACCAAAAGTGCTTGCCAATAGCTAAGAGTTGTTTTGACTTATTTGTAGCAATGCTGGTACTGATTTGCACTCTTAGTCACCTTAGTGACGTTTATATACATACATCATGGCTGCCCCCTCGTTATCGAGTATGGCCATTGCACGAAGCTTAACTGTTACTGGTGCTGTGATCGAATGTGACTTTTTAGCCCAGCTAAAGATCTACAATGTCTTGTACAAAATTGGTAACTAAAACCTTTACTGGTAATAGCCGGCTGTAGTTGTAACTGGGCTTCATATACCTTTGCATGTCGTTTAAGTCCTCCTGCCGAATTACACTCTCTACCACATGCCCAACAGATATGATTAGTATGGTGTGTTACACCACCACCAGTGGCCAGGTTGTCATTCATCTGTCTCATTTTATGACTACGAAGATGACTCATGAGTCCAGGTTTACTGAAGCAGGGTCTTGCACAGACATTGCATGTCAGAATCAAAGGAAGACCCTTCCCCTCTGGAAGTGTAACAGCGATGCCCTTCCTGACATCCCTCCTTACTTTATCATGTGCAACTTGAGATTTCTCATAAGTGGCTGTCCCCTCATGCACAATCCTTCTCCACCTGCTATATACATACATACATACATACATACATACATACAAACATACATACATACAAACATACATACATGCATACATACATATATATATACACATATGCATATACATATATACATACATATATATACATATATATAATAATAAAATAATATATATATATATATGCATATATACATACATATATATGTATATACATATGCATATGTGGACACAGGACGTCACAAAACGCTAAACATCATGAAATACGGAAACAACATGAAATACGAAATACGTATACATGCAATATGAACTTTTTTTGAACAACGAAAGAAACAAATGGAAAACAAGACAAGTAACATAAGGGACGACCCTTCATCAGTTGTCGGCTGTTTTTCTATTCCGTATTTCCAGCAATTCACAACATATGTAAATATATATAGATAAATAGATAGATAGATAGATAGATAGATAGATAGATAGATAGATAGATAGATAGATAGATAGATAGATAGATAGATAGATAGATAGATAGATAGATAGGTTTCTTTATTGGCCACACAGGGCTGCACACAGATGGGACAAGTTACAAGGTAGAGCTTTTCTTTTGGGGATGAAAAAACAAAAAACAAAAGAAACAAAAAAGGGGGTGGCGTAGGTTTTCGATCAAGAGGGATCGTAAAAGGGAAGAAAAGAACAAAAAAAAATAAAATAAAAAATAAATAAAAAAAAGAAGAAAAGGAAAAGGAACAAAAGAAAAGAGAAATGAAAAAAGAAAAAAGGGGGAAAAAGGGGGAGGAGGAAAAAAAACGATCAATAGGGATCGTCTATCACAGTGTTATGATATATGGTGTAAAGGGGAAAGCAAGTAAGGTTTATCCGTGGGAAGAAAAGCCTACGAAAAAGACCACGGTAACCTTGGTCAATATTGTTATATGTTACCACATTTGTTTGCAAGTGGGTAACCCTCTGTTTTCAATTTCTGGGTTCATAGGATTATGCTCAAGGTGGCTTCGTCATTCATACGTGTCATCCTTGCTACATTCACCCATCTTTTTTTAAAACATTCGCTAGACAAAACTTGCCTCTCTACTCTCACTTTCCTTTTCAAGTGGTACTTGAAGAAGTTGATGAGAGATTGACCAGAGAGGAAAATGTTTGTCTCCAATCCTTTCAGACGCATCCACCAGATACATTATTTCGCCATAGCCACAGGGATGATGAAAATAGCTCTTCCTTCCCGTTTGAAGGAAGGAGGCGTGACAATATTGACGATAGACTCAGCTGATAAACCGACTCGTCCCACACGTGACAGCACTTGTTCGACATAAGCCCACAGGTCGGAAATTGTTGGACACTGCACGAGTGCGTGCAGAACGGTTTCGTCGCTCTGACCGCATCTCGGGCAGGTCGGCCCCGTGTTTCTCGAGCCGTGTCTGTAGAGCTTATCCCGAACGTGTAGCGCTTCTCGGTAGCACTGCCAGGCCAGGGATCTCTGGAAGTTTTCCATGGGCCCTGGCCCGAAAGTCGTCCCGAACAGGCGGATCAGGTACTCCTCGTCGACATCCAAGTTCGCCCCGAGCTCGTCGTCGTACCTCCCCTCCACTAATCCCCTATAGAATGCTTTGGTTGTGATGAAGTCACTCAAGGTCGACCCAGGACGGCAGAGTTGCTTGAGAGCAACGCGACACTCGCGGTGCCATTCGCCCTTCCTCGGCCTCTTTTTGATCCACGACTGCAGTTCGGTTATGGAGACGAGTTGCGGGAAAGCGTGCCTCACAAACGGCGACCACACCTGTTCACCGTCGTCTACGAAGAGCCTGAGATGTCGCAGTCTCAGCGCGTGTCTGCGCATCATCAACCACAGCATTCCCAGTCCTCCTTTTAACGGGTGTTGACAGCGTTCTAGTTTGGTGATGGTAGGGTCGGGACAAGGCACGACGGTCAGGCGGTAGTAGATGACGGACGCGATGTACGTGTTCGCCACCTCCGCCCGACCTTTTAGGGACAGTTTCCTCTCGGCCCATTGCCGGGCGAGAGTGACCACCCTACTCGTTATCTCGTTCCAGTTCTTCTCCACTTGGAGGTCCGGACCAAACCAGACCCCGAGCAACTCAACCGGGCCGTCGGTCCAGCGTCCCACGACGGAGGCGCTGGTGGACGGCATGGGCTTGTTTCTCCAGGTGCCTAGTCGCAAGCCCACTGACTTTTCCCGGTTGATTTTCGCTCCTGTCACCGCTTCGTAGTCTTTCAGTGTCTCGCCGACCTGCTCGATGTGCTCGTGGCTAGACACTATGACGGTGACGTCGTCCGCGTATGCAGACACGCTCGTCCCGCATCCCAGTTCTCGCGGGATTCCCCTCAAAGTTGCCAGCTTCCGCAATAATGGCTCGAGAGTCAATACGTATAGAAGCGACGAGAGGGGGAATCCCTGAGGGACCGAACGTGCGATGTCGATGGGTCTCGATGGATGTCCATTTACGCGAATTACCGAACGGATGCCTCTGTACAAAGCGGCTATCCAGCCGCGGAAGACGGGACCGAAGCTAGCCGCTCTGAGGACTGCCT
>NC_042999.1:132592306-132594806 GCF_006345805.1 Octopus sinensis | reverse complement strand
TATGTCATTCATGTTTCACAGCCATATAGTAAAACTGTAAGCACGTACGTCCGATACTCTTTAATATTTCTTGCTTGTTTGGTTATCCTGTTATGACTAAAGAATCTTTTCTAATTTTCATCAGCAACTTTTGAACTTTTGTGACTGATTTCTCCATTCAGGGTACTGATCCCGGAAAGTCTACTACTCCATATGTAGTTAGTATTGTGATGGTTTACAAACATCCACGACCTTTTAACGATCATTACTGATTTTCTTAAGTTAATTTTTTCAGTCAGACCTTATATCTCTTCCTTGGCTTGCATTGCAGGCGTTGTCTCTGATTCACCTCACTAAACAGTACCTGCTTTGGGAAACATTTGTCCTCTAGGCGTACAATGTGACCAGACCATCTGGGCCGCTGTGTCGTTAACATAAATTCCATGTTTGACAAATGAGCTTGTAGTATTTATTACCCCTGTATCATGAAAATGTTCCACAAACTGCTATATGTTGTCTGTTGTATATAAGACGTCTGCTATATGTTGTCCGCTTTTCATATTCGTATAGCAATGCTGTAAACATGTATATACAGTATATAAGCCTAGCCACATTGTACGCCTGTATGACTAAAGCGCCGACAAGGCAAACTAAAGTAGAAATATAAAGACTGCCTGAAAATGCACTAAAGAAAATTAGTACTGATATCATTAAATGAAAATGTCATGCACCAGACAGGCACTGATGAAGAATTTTGATTGTCAATAACACTAAAAGTGTTTAAGATCAAACGCATACCTTACAAGCAATTAAAGTGCTGCGAAACATAGAGAGATTCTCGTATCTCTTCCTGAAAGGTGCTCTTGAAAGTCCTTACGACGCAAGAACAGGATTGCTTTGTCATTAGCAGAACTACGACGTTACTTGTAATACTGAAAAACAATATGATACTCGGTTGGCTTGGCATGTAGACTGTGTACGTTGTTCTGCGGTGTGGGAGTAGGTTTGAAACACCCTCATGAAGCATGCTGCACAAACAAAGGAAGCCAATGGGATGAGATGAAATGTCCAATTTGAAACATTAACTGCGCGTGTGTGAGTGTGCATGGGAATGGGAGGGCGTGTTTACTTGAAAGTAAATCGAAAAGTAAATAGAGAAAACCTACATTTTTTCTATACTAGTTTCGTTGTAACTTTGACCAAGAGGTTTCATATCACATCTGTAAATACACACTCAATTGCATCTCTAGGAAACAACCCGTCTGCAAATATGGGATACAGTTCCGCTATATTCTTATTTCTTTACTACCCATAAGGGGCTAAACACAGTAGGGGACAAACAAGGACAGACAAACGGATTAAGTCGATTATATCGACCCCAGTGCGTAACTGGTACTTATTTAATCGACCCCGAAAGGATGAAAGGCAAAGTCGACCCCGGCGGAATTTGAACTCAAAACTTAACGGCAGAAGAAATACCTATTTCTTTACTACCCACAAGGGGCTAAACACAGAGAGGACAAACAAGGACAGACAAATGGATTAAATCGATTATATCGACCCCAGTGCGTAACTGGTACTTATTTAATCGACCCTGAAAAGATGAAAGGCAAAGTCGACCTCGGCGGAATTTGAACTCAGACCGTAACGGCAGACGAAATACCTATTTCTTTACTACCCACAAGGGGCTAAACACAGTACGGACAAACAAGGACAGGCAAACGGATTAAGTCGATTATATCGACCCCAGTGCGTAACTGGTACTTATTTAATCGACCCCGAAAGGATGAAAGGCAAAGTCGACCTCGGTGGAATTTGAACACAGAACGTAGCGGCAGACAAAATACCGCTAAGTATTTCGCCCGGCGTGCTAACGTTTCCGCCAGCTCGCTGCCTTCCTACTATATTCTGTTTGTAAAGAAATACTCTGAATTAGTACATGTATCTTATATAAGAATAACATAGAACCATTAATTTTAATTAAACATACCTGTTTTATATTTTTATAACGAACCCGCAACTCTAATATCTTATTCCGATAGTAATTTCTCTATCATCTCTGTTATGTTCATGCATATTCTTGTTAATCGATGCTAATCTTTGAAAATAAGTTTACTTTTTTAATAACGGGTTAGAAAATGTTCTCAATGGGTATTTCACTGTTCACCATACCGACCAAACTACTGAATGTTGTTATACGACACTGGTCACAATGCGCTTTTAATTCTTTCCTGATTGCAGCATACTTTTTTTTCCATCTTGGCCCAAAGCGTTTTATTAAACCGTCTTCCCGTCGTGGGGCGTGTCACTTTCGAGTGACCTTACCGATCACTTGGATACAACTCGGTATCTGTGAACCTTGCGACCTCCGGCCCAGCTTAATTTGTGCTTTTTGTATTCTGCTATCATGTCATCCACTTCGATCCATTCTAGAATTTTCTCACTTTGGATATACTCTTGCCAAGGTATTCCTAGCATGGATCTTTCCACAACCCTTTCCGTCGTAAACAATCTATGTTCT
>NC_042999.1:132569806-132587306 GCF_006345805.1 Octopus sinensis | reverse complement strand
TACATTTAAAATATCATATACACTTTTGGGCGATCTTTCTGCTACTTGTATATACTTTAGATCTTATATTCGTCCTAAAAAACTTTGTATGGAGTGAAAGGTTACCTCTATGGAAATATATACAACACATTATACATACATCTGTGTATAGATGATATATAAATACATTTAAATATCTATATACACTTTCGGGCGATCTTTCTGCTATTGGATATAGGTCTTATATTCGTCCTAAAAAACTTTGTATGGAGTGAAAGGTTACCTCTATGGAAATATATACACACACATTATACATACATCTGTGTATAGATGAATATATAAATACATTTAAATATCTATATACACTTTTGGGCGATCTTTCTGCTACCTGGATATAGTCTTATATTCGTCCTAAAAAACTTTGTATGGAGTGAAAGGTTACCTCTATGGAAATATATACACACACATTATACATACATCTGTGTATAGATGAATATATAAATACATTTAAATATCTATATACACTTCCGGCGATCTTTCTGCTACTTGGATATAGGTCTTATATTCGTCCTAAAAAACTTTGTATGGAGTGAAAGGTTACCTGTATGGAAATATATACACGCACATTATACAATACATCTGTGTATAGATGAATATATAAATACATTAAAATATCTATATACACTTAGGGCGATCTTTCTGCTACTGGATATAGGTCTTATATTCGTCCTAAAAAACTTTGTATGGAGTGAAAGGTTACCTGTATGGAAATATATACACACACATTATACATACATCTGTGTATAGATGAATATATGAATACATTTAAATATCTATATACACTTTTGGGCGACCTTTCTGCTACTTGGATATAGGTCTTATATTCGTCCTAAAAAACTTTGTATGGAGTGAAAGGTTACCTCTATGGAAATATATACACACACATTATACATACATCTGTGTATAGATGAATATATAAATACATTTAAATATCTATATACACTTTCGGGCGATCTTTCTGCTACCTGGATATAGGTCTTATATTCGTCCTAAAAAACTTTCCTGTCACACACTTACGCACACGCACACACACACACACACGCACCCTCACACACACACACACACGCACACACACACACACACACACGCACGTTAGCTTACAATTTTATTTATATATTTGCGTGTCTATGTGTGTAAAGAGGAAGTGGGAGGCAGAGTGAAAGAGTCACTCACTACAGAAAGTGAATTACTTTCGCTTTATTCGTTGCACACTGTGTGTGTGCGTTTGCGTGTGCTGTATCCCACACTAAGAGAAGCATTTGACTCATACACCACAATGTGAGTTCTCTCTAAATTTTGCTTAATTGGGGTTGAAATTTTAAAAAGTGGACCTGGCAAAATCCGATGCATTCTACTCTTAAAAATGCTAGGTAAATTGTAATTGAAGAAATCCTATATTGTAGATTTCTATAACTGACAAAGGGAGGCAGATAAAATCTGCCTTTTATAATAAGATATATATATATATATATATATATATATATATATAATATATATATATATATATATATATATTATATATATATATATATATATATATATAGGCGCAGGAGTGGCTGTGTGGTAAGTAGCTTGCTAACCAACCACATGGTTCCGGGTTCAGTCCCACTGCGTGGCATCTTGGGCAAGTGTCTTCTGCTATAGCCCCGGGCCGACCAATGCCTTGTGAGTGGATTTGGTAGACGGAAACTGAAAGAAGCCTGACGTATATATGTATATATATATAAGTGTGTGTGTATATGTTTGTGTGTCTGTGTTTGTCCCCCTAGCTTGACAACCGATGCTGGTGTGTTTACGTCCCCGTCACTTAGCGGTTCGGCAAAAGAGACCGATAGAATAAGTACTGGGCTTACAAAGAATAAGTTCCGGGGTCGATTTGCTCGACTAAAGGTGGTGCTCCAGCATGGCCGCAGTCAAATGACTGAAACAAGTAAAAGAGTAAAAGAGTAAAGAGTAATATATATATACTAGCAGTATCGCCTGGCGTTGCTCGGGTTTGTTTCGACCCGCTGGAATTGTAATTTTGAAAAGTAAAAATTTTGTGAACATTTTTCTGGTCGAAATACACCGAAAAGTGGCGACACAGCAGTGAAAAAATCGTAAAAAATAGGGATTTTCGTAGAAAAAAGCATCTTTTTGATGTAAATAATTTTTGGTGTTAACATGGTCCGATTTGAATTTTATGTTCTACGGAAGGAAGAGCAACCCTTCTTCTACCATACTCTCAATTTTGGTCAACTTGCGCCGCAGGGTCTCGGAGGAGATAGTGTTAGTTGAAGGTTACCATTCTAGGTGCCTGAGTAACAACCTCGCGGATTTGCAGATAAATGAATTAATTACTATTTTACAGAATAAAATTAAATAATTCTTGAAAATTAATTAATATTAATATTTTTTGAACAAAGTAAATAATTTTTAAAACTTAAATAATAATTTTTTTTACACAAACGCGAACGGGGAAAAGGGGGTGGCGAATTCGATTTACATACCTAAATTTTTTCTTTTTCATGACATTGTAGCAAAATAGTAGTGAATTATATAAATACCAGCAGTACATTTTTTTTCTGGGGTATTTTTTTTTCAACCTCGTCACATATTTGCCCCTTTCAATTTAAACAAAGTCTTAATTAAGCAATTACGGCAGCTTAGCAATGGTTTCAATACAGGCGTGACATCTGTATCTCAATTGTTCAAAACCCTTCGAATTTTTTCGCACGTGATGATATCATAGTGAAAACTTTCAATTACGCGCGCTTAGAAGTACGCTCGCAAATTAATACTACCAAAATTTTGAACTCGCGCTCCGCTTGTGTGTGTGTGTGTGCGTGCTTTAGGTGTACGTAGGTATGTGTTTTTGTGTGTGTGTGTCACTGAAGCCATACATACATATATACATACATAACCTCTCTCTCTCTTTTCTCTCTCAGTTACTCACTACAAAAAGTGAATAAAAAAAGTTCAGTTATTTCTGTCTTTCACTCTGTCTGTCTCTTTACACACACTAACAAAAGCACTTCACTTACACACCACACTTTCTGTGTCGCACAACCCATCAAACACACACACACACACACACACACACACACACACACACCACACACACACACACACACACACACACACGCACGCACACATGTACATCAATGCTTTCGGAATGAAATGTTAAAATATTGAGTTTTCTCGAATTTTGTCTTAATTGGGGGTGAAATTGAAAGAAATATATTATGGCATGACCGAATGGAGTACTTTGAAAAATCTTAGGTAAACTCTAATTGAAGAAATTGTGTGAGGAGTAAATCGTTATGTATTTATTTGTTTCTGTTTGCTGTGTTTTTTTATTTTTTGAGTAGTGGTTTAAATACTTTCAGTTTAGTCTTCCTCAAATCACTCTGTCGCTATTTACTTTCATTTTATTCGTTGCACACTGTGTGTGTGCGTGTGCGTGTGGTGTAAACCACATTAAGTAAAGCATTTGACATACACACCAGAATGTGAGTTTTCTGTAAATTTTGCTTAATTGGAGTTTAAATTTTAAAAACTGGACCTGGCATGACCCGATGCATTCTACTCTTAAAAATGCTAGGTAAATTGTAATTGAAGAAATCCTATATTGTAGATTTCTATAAGTTACAAAGGGAGGCAGATAAAATCTGCCTTTTATAATAAGATATATATATATATATATATATATATATATACATATATATACGCGCAAACATACACATATACATATATACACACATGGATGGATGGATGGACGTACCTCTGTAACTGCACACTAATCAAATCAGATATTCTAAGTAGGTGAACAGAAAGGAAATTTCGGACAGGTGTTCACACCGTTCCGTATTGAAGATGCTGAAGTATTCTAACAGTTTGAGAAGTAGGAAATCATCTGCTGGTTGAGTGAAAGACCAAATTAGAAGTTTT
Source organism: Octopus sinensis (assembly GCF_006345805.1). NCBI lineage: Eukaryota > Metazoa > Mollusca > Cephalopoda > Octopoda > Octopodidae > Octopus > Octopus sinensis. Next base: position 132,583,337 of record NC_042999.1, on the reverse strand, counting down.
AGTAATGCACTATATTATTTAACTGACACCACTGTGTCATCTACTGTATTATAAAAATTGCGATTTTTACTGTTAACTAGAAATATTAGACTAATTAAAGATGAACCTACCTGAACACTAAACCACTAATGGAATACAACCAATGCTTTCATTTAGCATCACCTAAAAGGGAACGGATAAAAAGATCAAACAACGAGAAACCAAAACGTTAGAAAAAAAAGTCTGCGTGTTAACAACTACGCTAGCTGAAGTGTTATTGCTTTCAGAGAGAAAATACTATCAGCTCGTGAGCGGAATTACTTTGCAATATTTTTGATTGATGACTGGAAATTGAATCTCAATCTTTTGTGTTTTCATTTTGTTTGAAGAAATTAAATTAATCAGATCAAAATGCACAATAGGTCCTGCCGTTTACCAATCGCCTTGTTATTAACACATTGTTGCACAAATTTACATTTTCATAATTTGCTAATCGTGTAAGAGTAACTCTTTTTTTTTTTAATTTTACTTTGCTTTTGTTTCGTTTTATTTTTATATTTTGTAACAAAAAATTCCTATCCCAACCCAAAATGTGTTTAATGAAATAGAAAATATTAAATATTCTTTAAAACTCGCAACTTCTTTGTGAAACTTTCTTTTACCAATTTCTACGGAAGCAGACTAAAATATCAAACACGCACAAAAGCCCGAGTTTAGTACTTATAACATATGTATGTATGTATGTATGTATGTATGTATGTATGTATGTATGTATGTACAGGGTGGCCCAAAAGTAGGTTTACAGTTATTCAACTATCTCTTTTGCATTCATATATTAACAGTTTAGATTTTAATTATAAAAAGATATGAAACCATTATTCTATGCTAATTTAGTTGATTGTAAAATAGAAATTTAAATATAATAAAATGTTTTAAAAGAAATTTGAAGTGCCTACGTGATAACTGTAAAACTACTTTTGGGCTACCCTGTGTGTGTATATATATATATACTCTTTTACTCTTTTACTTGTTTCAGTCATTTGACTGTGGCCATGCTGGAGCAAATCGACCCAGGACTTTTTCTTTGGAAGCCTAGTACTTATTCTATCGGTCTCTTTTACCGAACCGCTAAGTTACGGAAACGTAAACACACCAGCATCGGTTGTCAAGCGATGTTGGGGGGACAAACACAGACACACAAACATACACACACACACACCACACACACATATATATATATATATATATATATATATACATATATACGACGGGCTTCTTTCAGTTTCCGTCTACCAAATTCACTCACAAGGCTTTGGTCGGCCCGAGACCATAGTAGAAGAACACTTGCCCAAGGTGCGATGCAGTGGGACTGAACCCGGAGCCATGCGATTTGTAAGCAAACTACTTACCACACAGCCACTTGATAGATAGATAGATAGATAGATAGATAGATAGATAGATAGATAGATAGATAGATAGATAGATAGATAGATAGATAGATAGATAGATAGATAGATAGATAGATAGATAGATAGATAGATAGATTTCCACATTTTTCACCGTTAGTCTGAACAGACCACAACATTGGGAATATCACTGTCGACCAAGAGAGGATGCATAAACAGATACACAGGTCTTGGAACATTTTACAAACACGAAATAAAGAAAAAACATTTGTCAAAAATAGAGTAAGAATGGCGAAACTTAACCCGTTAGTATTTAAACCGGCCATATCCAGCCAAAATATTCTGCTTGTTTTATGCTCAAACTGACTAGATCTGGCTTCTCACACCAACCCTACAACATCATTTTCAAAATTAACAGTTAGCTTGTCAAAATTTCAAAGCTACGAAATAATGCATGATTAATTGAAAACAATGTGACTGAATAAGCTTTACATATGTCAGAGTAAGCCGAATGCTTCATTCAACCCCTTAGAGTTAAATCATGCAAATTCGAACCTGTGTACTGCACAGAAAAAGAGACAGTTTTACAAACAGTAAACAAGCAACAATTCGACTGTCAATGTTAATTCTAGCTATGAACCAGCACTCAGAACAAAACAAAAAAGAACGTGGGACAGATATATCACGAAATCTTCTTCCTTGCAAGCTGATTTTATTGAAGAAACGACCTGAAGAAAAAAATATATCTCTGCCCATCCAAAAACCTGGTGTCGTTCCATGTTATGTCTCTAAAAAGAGCAAAAAATGGTGTAGTTTCCATCGATCAAGAAAGGGAACATGAAATTATATATTCTTTAAGATCGAGGATTGGACAAGACAGCCAACAGACAGATATAAAGAAGAAATACGGACATTGTGTTAAATAATGGTAACTGTTGATCACAATATTGACTTGAACATTCGGAGCAAAAATGCAAACACAAATCTTGTCAAGTGAAAATAATTGTATTTCTTAATAGAAAATCTGTCTCGTCCTTTACCAATAATACTTGATAAGATGGACATTGGATATGGAGCATCTGGTGAACATCTGGTGGAAAGAAAAACAATGCGGCAGGACTGTTATAAATAAGACAATTTTACCCGAAGCTATCATACAAATTCAAGAAAGAAAAAAACGAGGACAACGTTGACTCTTTGTCAGTGACACCTTTCGTGGTACAATTTGAGAAAGTGGCTAGCATAAACTCTAGCTGGAATTTTTCAGAACATACATATCCTAATCAACTCCAAAGACCATGAAAGACAGTCACAGCTCAAAAAAATATCGAAACAGACCATCTTATTTACGGTTGCAAGAGCAACGTGACAACAAAGACTTATTTCGTCCTTAATTGACTATGATGAGCACATGTTACACGAACCCGAGCATTGTGTATGGCTTTTCAACGGCCTGTTGTCTCTCAGCAAGAGAGGCAAAGTGTTGCGAAAAGCTGAAATCAATTGCGGAAATACGGGAAGCGATGATTGCATGCACGGAGGCAAAGCACCTGTTCGGATGGTCTTCCCTGCGAGGTTTATTTTTATTTGCCAGATTTCTTTGGAAAGCATTTAGCTGACATTTTTTCCACAACTGACAGCAGAATGTGAGAATTCTCAGTTTTGTAAGTCGAGAAGCGGCGGCACTTCTGTGAAAGGACCCAAACAAGTGGGATCATATTGAAATGTTTTGTTAAACGCAAAACCCAAGATTTTGATCGACGTATCAGCAAAGATTAGTCTGAAGATGCACAAACATGTGCCATCCCAAACAGGTGTATCCTCAACAACTTTCACCTATCCTACACATCATAGAGGGGGTGGTAAGGAACCTGGCATATGTAGGAACCCGATAGTGTCTTTGCGGTTGGATTGCTCGAATGTACAGTAACACCTGCTCAGTAGTTAGGGTGTAATGGTTACCTATTGGAATCATGTGGTATTATGCGGTCATTCCTCATGGTTGTCTCCTCTCATTTCTGTACGTACTGACTTCTGAGCAATTACTACGAGAACCACAGACTTGGAAAGGCATCTCAGGATGCAAACTTTGAGCGGGAGAACCGTAAAGATACGCGCGAACAACATCACCGCCATAGTGTCGGACACCAAGCACACCGAAGTAATTAGCACTGCTCTAAGGAATTACGAAGAGTAACAGGAGCAAAAACCAAGAAAAATTAGTGAACCTGCCGCTCGGCACCTGGTTTATGCTGTCCAACAGCGACGTATGATGTTGGACGGATGAACTGGTTAAATTCTTTGGGTTCTGATTTGGTCCAGATCTGCAAGTGGAGAAAAACTGAGACAAAGTGACGGGTAAAGTGATTGATTTCACCCAGAAATGGGTTGAGACAAAACTATCTCTGAAAGGTTGAACCGTTTAACCGTCACTCCAGTTCACGTCTGACCGGACTACTTTTCCGCTTTTTGTACAAGGAGTGCGTCGCTGTCAACACCCGCTGAGTAGAGGACTGAGAATGCCGTAACTGACGAGGCGCTTACATACCCTGAATCTACGACAGCTCTAGTAATTTCTGAACAGTAAACAGGTGTTGTTGACGTTTTTCAGACGAGTATTTCCACAACTCGTCTCTTTGACAGAGCTGCAGTCCTGGATCAAGCGTAGACCGAGGATGGTTATTCACAGACGAGTACTGCGGTCGGTGGAACTTCCACTAAAGTGTGCTATAGAGGTTTCGTGGAAGGCAAGAGCGACGACATTCTCGGTGAGACTCTTGGCATCGACGAAAATCGACTAGCTGGTCTATTCTGGAAAACTTTTGGGCCGGGCCCATGGATAATTTCGAGAAACCCCTAGCCTGGCAGTGCCACTGAGGAGCCGTCAGCCACGCTTACCCAAGAGGCGTGTAAAGGACAGAAACTGTTGTGCACTCATTCGTACAGTGTCTGATCACTGCCGGCTTGTAGAATTACGTCGAATACTTAGTGGTTTATAAGTAGTAGTAGTAGTAGTAGTAGTAGTAGTAGTAGTAGTAGTAACAGCAGCAGCAGCAGAAGCAGAAGCAGTAGTAGTAGTAGTAGTAGTAGTAGTAGTAGTAGTAGTAGTAGTAGTAGTAGTCCAAATATTACCTTTGAAGGATCGATGAAATATGTACTGTCCAAATTTTGGAGTCTATTTCAGTGATCATACTCTGCGCCAAAATGAGTGAATTCTGTACCCTTGAACACCTTCGTCGTCGTTGTCATTATCCCCATTATCACCACCACCATCATCGTCATCCTCGATACTACTACTGCCTCCTTCGCTCTTACTGTCTACTCCAACTCGTACTCTCTTATCTTTACGAAGTTGCTGCTGTTGTTGTCGATACTATAATCGTTGTTCCAATTTCCGTTGCTCATTATTTTATTTCAACCATTTTGTTGCTTCCCTCCCTCCACTTTAACCTCCTCCCACCACTCCACCGTGTCGTCTGCTTCAATCAAATATTTTCCTTTATCTGTTTTTCTTTCAGCCTTCGTCATTTTGCTGTTCATGTTCTTGTTTCCTCTTTTTGTTATCTTTGGCGTTAGTAGTTGTGTTGTTATCTTTGTTGATGTTCTTTTTATTGTTCTTATTTTCGTTATCATTATTTCTACAGTTGCTTTGTCGTTATTATTGTGTTGATGGTGTTTTGCCGAAGCTGGGGGCTTTTTTGCTTTGTTTTTTTTTCATTTTTTTTACCGTTGTTATTCTTGTTGTTGCTTGGCTGTTAATTTTTTTTCTTTAGTTTATTTTTGAATTAATTCACACTTAGTGATTTATTCATGAGACTCAATCACTTTCTTGACAAATCTGAACAAATTAACAGCTAGTTAAATTTGTTTGCACATGAACTGAATCAGTAATCTGTAAGCCATTGATTGCAGCTGAGGAGAACGATGCTAGGAACAGCAAATTATCGAATATGGAACCAAAGCAAAAACAAAAAAAAAAAGGAAATATAAAAATTTCAAAATAATAAAAGTAAGAAAAACATCTAAAATTTAAAAGTAATGAATACACTTTAAAGCAACACTTTCAAAATAAAACGTTGGGCTTAACGTAAATATTTAATGATTAGAAGCTAAATTGTTTTGCACCTTCAAGATTATTTCAACTTCATATATACGTGTATCGAATATTATATATTTTTATTTATATATGGATTATACAAAGAGGGTAAAAAGGGTCTATGAGGTGCTGTGTAAGCCTTATAGACTTTAAACTTTTGCGGAGGCATAGGTGAGTTTCCTTAAGTTAGTGACTTCTACGAATGCGAGTGATCAAACATTATCTTTTTATCATGTCATATCATATATAAATGTATGTTTGTACACGTATATATATATATATATATATATATATATATATATATATATATAGAGAGAGAGAGAGAGAGAGAGAGAGAGAGAGAGACAGACAGACAGACAGACAGACAGAGACAGACAGACAGACAGACAGACAGAGGGAGAGAGAGGGAGAGAAACAATAATAATCCTTTCTACTATAGGCTCAAGGCCTGAAATTTGAGGGAGGTGTAAGGCGATTCTCTCGACCCCAGCACTTAACTGGTACTTATTTCAGCGATCCTGAGTGGATGGAAGGCAAAGTAAACCTCGGTGAAATTTAAACTCAGGATGTGAAGACGGACGAAATGCTGCTAAGCATTTTGCCCGGTGTGTTAACGATTCTGCCAGCTCACCACCCTAACAATGACAATAATAAAGGCAAGAATATCAACTAGAATACGAACAGCCACTATCATATATCTAAGGTGAAGAGAGTTAGTAGTCACTTCATTTGATAGATTTATAATACTGGTTACTAATTTTGGCACAAGGCCAGCAATTTCGAGAGAGGGAATAAGTCGCTTTCATTGACCCCAGTGTCCAACTGGTACTTATTTAATCGACACCGAAAGGATAAAAGACAAAGTCGACCTCGACGGAATTTGAACTCAGAACGTAAAGACGGACGAAATGTCGCTAAGCACTTTCTCCGGCTTGTTAACGATTCTTATCTCTTTATTGCACACAAGGGGCTAAACATAGAGGGGACAAACAAGGACAGACAAACGGATTAAGTCGATTACATTGACCCCAGTACGTAACTGGTACTTAATTTATCAACCCCGAACTGATGAAAGACAAAGTCAACCTCGGCGGAATTTGAACTTAGAACGTAACGGCAGACGAAATACCTATTTCTTTATTACCCACAAGGGGCTAGACACAGAGGGGACAAACAAGGACAGACAAACGGATTAAGTCGATTATATCGACCCCAGTACGTAACTGCTACTGTTTTAAGCGACCCCGAAAGGATGAAAGGCAAAGTTGACCTCGGCGGAATTTGAACTCAGAACGTAACGGCAGACGAAATACCGCTAACGTTTCTGTCAGCTCGCCGCCCTTCACAGATTTATAATATTAGCTTCACATAACCTGTCCTTAGGTAGACAGAAAAAAGTTTCCTTAAATCGTAATGAGTGACATTTAGCGTATCGCTTACCCAAATATTTGAACAATCTACCATATTTATGTTAATACAGACGAGCGTATACTCTCACATGCGACGGTAGGTAGTGCATGCGCAGGGTAGAAGAGTCGAATCAACTTAAGACATTTGGTTATCGCACAGTAAGGAAGGAATATGTGCTTGAGTGTACGCATCGCTATGCGTCTTTAGGTGAATCTATAAATGTGTGTCTGTGTATATACGTGTCTGTGTATGCGCACGCATCTCTAAATGTGTGTGAATGTTTAGGTCCGACATACCATGCGTGGATGGAAGTAAGAACTGTAGGCGGATGATGGAGGGTAGGCAAGTGTGAAAGAATGTAATGTGTGCGGTACACTACATGTCACTCACCACAGACTACGGAAATGTTTACGAACTGCTGCTTTATCCTGTCTACCTGAAAGCATGTTATTTGAAGCGGTTATTATAAACCCATCGAAAGAAGTAACAATTAAACTCTCTTCACCTCTGATATATGAATTAGCTTTATCCTCATTTAAATGTGAATGTTCCATTAGAACGAACTTTACCGCGGTAGTTGTCATGAGAGAAACTCTTACATCGGCATTTTGGGTGCAAAATGTACTCTTCTTTATTTCGCTATCGGGGAGAAAAAAAACCCACTACTTCCAACGCCGAGACCTCCAGAGCACGATTTCGATCTAGCTTTGGTCTTATCAAAGATGGACACTCGACCGCTAGAAGCAGTAGCTATATATCTCCCTGCTAGCGATATATTGATTGATAGTGCCAGAACAGGTGCTAGAGTCGCGATTAGCCAATTAGCTTGTAAATATATATTTCGTTTTTGGAGGCACAAAAACAAAATGACTCTCCCCAGACACAACAGAATTGTTACTCCATGAAAGATCGTTAGCCACTACACATATTTTTTCTCTCCTTGTTTTTTCTGTGACCCTTTCTGTAGAAGAGCATAGGCTCGAAAAGTAAAAGACTTTTTCTATTCCTGAGCGTTATACTTATGCATCTGTTTGTTTTGTATACCACCTTGTCTTCGTCTTTTGTTTTTTCGTAAACTCTCCCTATATATATATATATATATATATATATATATATATATATATATATATATATATATATATATATATATATATTATATATATATATATATATTGATAAAAATGGTATGACAACAAAAGAATGAAAGAGACCTCGATATTATGTAAATAGAGGAATTTATCTGTAAATGTAATATGTGACAGTTATTCGGTAGCCATGATAAAACTCTGAGTTTCGGATGCGGAGGTGGAAATCCACGCCTCCGTCTCTTCAGTTATCCGGCCGCCATCCCTTCAGTTAGCCGGCCATCGAATTTTTCCGATGGCCAGTTAACTGGCATCCGAAACTCGGAGTTTTATCATGGCTACCGAATAATTGTCACATATTACATTTACATATGTGTGTGTGTGTGTGTGTGTGTGTGTGTGTGCGCGCGTGTGTGCGTGTGTGTGTGTGCGTGTGTGTGCGTGTGTGTGTGTGTGTGTGCGTGCGTGTGTGTGTGTGTGTGTATCAGCAACAGAGGCAGTATTAATTCCCAGAGGTAATATTAATCCCCACTATTTTCGCTAATACTTATGTTTTAACAAGCTAATTCGGATTTCTCTTCAAAGCTAGAAAATCTTTCGGTGATAATCTGCTGCTGACTCCCTACAAAGTTCACTTTAGATAACTGTTCAAATACCTGAGAGATTACCGATATAACAACCAAAATCACATACAGCATAAGGTTATTACACTGAATGACAAATAATCACTCACAGACAACCTGCAAGCGTATTCTCACAAACGTTCTGTATCTTCTGTCTGGCTCTTTTTTTCCCCTTTTATAATTACTGTAAAAGCTTCTGTTTCTCTAACCTAGCGCCACTTTCTCTCAAGGCCTTGATGAATTCACCTCTTCTCATCCAATTATTCCAATTGTGTTTTAATACTTTCACACAAAAAATCTGGCCTAAGATGCAGTTATTCAGAACAACTTACGCTCTGGAACTTCTTGCATGCATCAATTAATAGAAGTTCAAAACTGAACATCAGCCGCATCAATGTGACCGCTCCAGGAGTTTCTGACAAAGATCATGAGCACAGTCCCTCCATCCTTCTCTGATTATAAATAATATTTTTTCTTAAATGCTTTGACATTATTTGAAGTGAAGTTTCTTTGCAAATAAATTATTTATCGTCACTCCAATAAAAAGAAAATTGAACTATTCTTTGTATTTACGATGTATTTGCGAACTTTGTATTTACGATCGCATGATTTATAATATTAAAAATTAAGTCTTCAATGTCCTTTTCAATAACAGAAGAAAAGCCATCGCTTTGATGTATTCTTATCTTACCTATTTGGTGTAATATAGATCATGTTCTTATTAATGTTGAGGATTTTCTTGTTTTTTTTTTTTTGTTTTCTTTTTTGGCAGCGATTTGCGGTTTCTACCCAAGTTCTGATATCAATAAGCCGTGTTTCAATATATTCTCTCCAATCAAAGTTGATTGGCTAATTTAAAGTAGCTCGATAAATTTTGACTTGACTACAATTGTATGAAATCAGCAATAATACCAACAAATAATTGGCAACATGCGGATAGCATCTAAAGATAACTTATTTTATGAATATCTTTGCATTTTTACATCAAACAGAGTTCATTACTGTACATTTCGTCCGTGATTCTCTCATCACCACTTTGTTAATATAGAAAATTTATTCTTTGATAGAGAGGTCTGTTAAAGTTTGGTCATGCCAGAGATAGCTACCATCCTTACCGAAAAGCTCAAAATAAAATAAGTCAATGATGAATACCCTGTTTTTCTCACTACATACCTTTTGTTTTCTAGTTATCTTTTTTAATACATGCTTTGCCTCAATTGAATTTACAACTAAGGGAGAGAAACACTTGTAGATTAAATTAAAGAACAACTGTATTTAATTATTATTATTATTATTATTATTATTATTATTATTATTATTATTATTATTATTATTATTTTGCCGCTTACACAAAGTAAAGTTCATAACTTGTTTTAGTCGGTAGCCGTGCACAGCGCTATTTCTTCCTCCTCTGGAATCTTCAGCATGGCATAACTCGAGAAACAAATTAACTAAGCTCAATTCAACATTCTACGAAGTTAAAAGAAGAAAGGAAATAGTTCACAATCTCAAATCCACATTTATTTTTCATCCTAAACTATTATTTAACTGTTAAATACATCAAAATCTACAACCAGCCACAATTATCAACCAGTATGGCTTGTTAACCTGTACCGTGCTTTCGCTAAATATTTTAGGTCCGCATGAAGTCGCGAGTAGGCATAAACAACATCTCACCCTTTTCACCACTGATCGTGAGGAATATATCACAGCTGAAGGGAGAAAGGCTGAGGAAACTACTCAGCTATCGCTTGAGTAACTGGCTATGAGCCAAATGTCTGTTTTATTACTATATTAGCTGGTGTTATAGAGCAATATATATTTCTGTGAAAGAGCTGTCCGTAGCGAAATCAAGGTTTAATGTAGATAAACTACAAGGATAGGTAGAATATAAGAATACAATGATTTCTTTTCTTGCTTAATGGGGTGGCGGGATTTTCAAAATATTTTGTTCAAATCATATTTGAAGAAGGTTCAAAAGACTTCTTATAGGCGCAGGTGTAACTGTGTGGTAGGTAGCTTTCCATCTGGTTCCGAGTTCAGTCCTTCTGTGTGGCACCTTGGGCAAGTATCTTCTACTGTAGCCCTGGGGTTACCAAGGGTTGCTGAGTGGATTTGCCAGACAGAAATTGGAAGAATTCCGTTATCTTTACACACACACACACGCGCGCATGCACACACCACCACAACATACACACCACACACACACACACACACACACACAACACCACACACACACACAATATATATATATATATATATAATATATATATATATATATATATATATATTGTACTTTTCAATTTTCCAGTTCTTTGAAATTCACTCGTACATCCCCAGGTATGCCCATATCTGTGATCTTGGTTCCTGCATCATCCTGTCTACTACAACAATGTCTGGTCTCCGGCATCAATCTCTGAATCACATTGGATAGTAAAATCTGCCAGGTCTTACACTCGTTATTCTCAGTGGCACCTGCTTTATGCTCATACCATCTCAATGTCCTTTCAAAGCTGTACTTCTCACACAATCTCCAATGAACATACTTAGCTACATTATCATTCCTCGTTTTGTATTCTTTCAGAGCCAATTTGATACACTCACTCACAATATGAGACCGTTTCGATTTTTGCTGCCACACATCCTACAAAGGGGCGATTCACTACACTTATGTATTTGGAACTCGGTGTAATTAGTTCTCAGAGATTGTTTCTAAGCGCTGCATACCAATGCCTCATCCTTTCAGATCACTTTTCTTTATCCACTTCCAGGTGTTGGTCTTGTTTCCCCTTCCATTTCTCTGAAGTTTTGACCATGCATCATTTTCATTTTCCAGTTCATCAATCTTTGTTCTCCGTCTTGTTCCTCGATTATCCCTAGAGGTTAACCTGTATCTGGAGGACTATATCTATGTCATTCCGCACTTTGTTTGGTAACATTTGTATAATATGTATATTTTCCTTGTATACCGTGTACACTTACCCCTTTTTTTTTTTTTTTTTAACTTATTATATGTAAGTCCCACACTTTATGTCTGATTTTTAGGGTCCCCCTCATCTTTCGCTCTTGTGGAAAATAAATGAAATTATTATTATTATTATTATTATTATTATTATTATATTATTATTATTATTATTATTATTATTATTATCATTGAGCGAGAGAGCAGTGCATGCCATCAAAGTGACACTGGGGTAGAATATGCAAGGCCAAATATACCCATCATAACTACTCGTCTGATAAGGATGCACCAGGCACATACATCACAACCATATGTGCGCGACATGGTGATCTCATATCAAGATAAACAGCACATGACCTTGCAGGTGGGGCCCAGTTAGAATTTTCTTCTGGTCGAGTAGCCCATCTCGCTCAAAAGGTCCCTGAATAAGGATTGTTTAAGGATGTTGAACGAATCACCCATAATTCCAAAGGTGAATTATCCAAACCTCAAAGAATTCTTTTCAACACACGGCTATGATGCTCTCCCACTACATCTGCTCGTGATCAGAGCTGCACACATCGTCAGCCACTAAGGGACATGGTCAACTGGTTACGGTCAAACAACTGACAAGCAAATCTGTGGTATTCAGCAGAATATTTGCTGTAGCCCATCTTTTATACCAAGACAAAACAATGTACATGATAACACTTCCAATCAGTTAAGATCAGAAGCCATGAGAGCCACTGTCTGGTACTGCATCAGGGCATTTATTATTATTATTATCATTATTATTATTATTATTATTATTATTATTATTATTATTATTATTATTATTATTATTAACTCAGGTTTTGTTGGAAGTGCTGGAGACTTGCTATCTGTTCCCTTCAACAATTTAATAGCTTCCTGATGATTTTGCCCATACCAAGGAGGCAAGCTTTGTGCAACAGCTCTTCTGGACACTCTATTCCCATCTCCTTTATACTCCACTCAGTACCTTCTAATACTGTCCCCAATGCCCCGACGATAATTAGCACTATCTTCACTTTTTTCATTTTCCACACTCGAGCTATATCTCGTATTTAAGAGGATTGTATATGTCTATTTTTTCCGCATTCCTGCGGCACACAACACCAATTATAGAGAACCGGCATAGTTAGGGGTACGTCAGTTTTCGAAATTCATATCTGTAGAGATTTATTTAATGCCTACGGCTCTCTCAAACGTAAGCATTATATAATTGCCTACAAATATGGATTTCGACACTTAATGTATCCCTAACTGAGCGTTAGACTATATTAATAATATTCGGCTCTATTGACAATATAGAGCGCTCATCTTCCACTACAGAGTTTCTACGGAAAATTTCGTTACTACTACTACTAATAATAATAATGCTGCTGCTACTTTTACTACTATTACTACTACTACTGATGATGATGCTGCTTCTATTGCCGACATTCTCTGAGATTTGACAAAAGCTCTTTTCAGACTTATTTACTTTGAATTGTTATTATCTCATATCTGATTAGCTTGTTATTACGTAACATGCTTCACGATTTTAGTATACATACCTTATTAGTATTTCTTCCTAAGTTCTATATACTCTGGAAATGCATTAAAGCCTTTTTCAGGGCTACTTTATTTGAATTCTTACTATCGGGTAACTAATTTCATGTTATTAAATAACTGACTTCACAATTTGGGTATTCATAACTGATTGGGAATTCCTAAAAACAAGATCGTGTGTAAGAGAGTTAGGTATTCTCTGTAAATGCACAAAAACCGTTTTAAGGACTACATACTTTGTATTGTTGTTATTGGATTAGCGAAAAGGTTATGTGAACGGCATCAAGGAATAAACCCCGCTTTCCCGTGAACTACCGGGTACGTCAACTAGTGTGTGTGTGTGTGCGCGCGCGTGTGTGTGTGTGTGTCTGTCTGTCTGTCTGTCTGTATCTAAGTGTCTGTGTGTCTGTGTGTGCGAG
>NC_042999.1:132482002-132569706 GCF_006345805.1 Octopus sinensis | reverse complement strand
AAGAAAGAAAGAAGAAAGAAAAAAAGAAGAAAGAAAAAAGAAAAGAAAGAAAAGAAAAGAAAAGAAGAAAAGAAAGAAAGAAGAAAGAAAGAAAGGAAAAAGAAAGAAAAAGAGGTTTGGGAGGACAGAAGGAGCCCAAGACTAAATTATAGAAGATTCTTTTGCTGTTTTTGTAGCATATTCTTGTTTGGTTTAGTCTTAGATCAAACCTAAAGGAAGTAAAAACTATGACGAAAGTAATCCGTCGTGACCATACGTGGGATTAAATCTCGAGTCACTCGGCTTCAAAGAAAGCGTTTTCAGTGTCACTGTTATATATTTAACCATATCTATAAATCTATATGTATCTAATTTACCTAGATAGATAGATAGATAGATAGATAGATAGATAGATAGACAGACAGACAGACAGACAGACAGACAGACAGACAGACAGACAGATTGCTTAATTGATTGACTGATTGATCGATTGATTGATTGACCGACTGACTGACTGACTGACTGACTGACTGATTGACTGGTTGATTGATTGACTGGTTGATTGATTGACTGACTGAATTACTGATTGATTGATTAATTGATTGATGCTCACGGCTTGAATACTTTTGTCATAGATTTTCCATTATGGTTGAATCATAGGCCTAAAACTTCATCAACAAGAGTACACTAAAACCACATTCTCTTTGAAAAGGACAAAAGAACCACCTAAACGTTAATCCTTGATTCTTCTGTTTTAAATATATTTAAAGTTGTTCACTTTCTAGAGGCAGAAACGAAAATAAACGATAATAGAGAAGATACATAAAACCCCAAAATAAAGCTCCCTCTGATACCAGTAAACGTCTTTAAAATCTACAACTGAAGTAATTTCCGCTCGCTCCTAGGGAAATTATACACAGATGGGAATAGCCATGGGTTCTCCTTAGGGCCTACGTTGCTGCATATACTTGCGCAACTGATGAAAATACTACAAATTATAAACGAGTAATACACACTAGATAGGTAGATGACATACTTGCGGTAATGGATACAATAAGGGAAGTTTAGGAACAAAAAGAAGACAAAGAAAACAATTCCGTATTACAATTTAGCATCCAGAATAATACAAATGAGATCCCGCTTTTGGGTATATAGATACAGATTGAAAAAATAGCTATATGATCTCAGCATACACCAAAGAATAAAATAGATGCATATATTTATATGGAAACGGTGAATGCCCGCACAACTATAAGATCTCAATAGTAAAATCACTCCTTGGAAGAGAATTTAGCTTCTCATCCACAAACAAAACACTAGAGAAAGAAATTCGGAGAATAATCCTTTCTACAATAGGCATAAGGCCTGAAATTTGGGGGAGAGGGTCAGTCGATTACATCGACCCCAGTATTCAACTGGTACTTATTTTATCGACCCAGAAAGCATGAAAGGCGAAGTCCACTTCACGGAATTTGAACTCAGAACGTACAGACGGACGAAATGACACTAAACACTTTGCCCGGTGTGCTAACGATTGTGCCAGCTCACCGCCTTAATCAGCAGAAAAATCAAACGTTTAATTAACAACGGAGATTCTAACACAATAGCAGACAGAACTATTAACTAATACAATAAAACAACTGCATCAAAGATTACACTCAATAAAAGCACACGAATCACAAATAATTTATTATATGAATCAAATGTATAATGACTATCGAAGAGACGTTTACATAATCAAAAACCTCATGAAACAAAACAGAAAATGTATAACACCCGAACATAGAGTAATGCAAATGATATACAGCAAGCACATTAAAACAAAAATGCTCTGCATCAATTGCACACTACAAGCATCAAGAAATGATCAATTTAATCTACATTTTTTATTGTAAAATTGTCGGTTGTAAACTTCAGGACACCAGCAATATTTTGGCCATATTATTATAACACTATCTCGTAGATTCACCATCAATTTGCAACAAAAAGTAATCGCAACAAACAGAAACACACTCACACACACACACCACACACACACACACACACACACACACACACACACACACAACACACACAAAACAAAGTTAGATACAAAATGCATTAGTAGATGATACTTACACACCCCATAAAATTTCTCATAAAAATAGAAGATTGATTAAGGAAACTATATTCATATCACAAGAGAATGCCAAAATGCAGACGCAGGCAACATATACATAAAAATTTATCGCATGGCTGCTAACATGGAATCCTAACGATAACAAAAATTTAAGCAGTAATACTTACATAAATTGACCACAATGAAAAATATTATCACGTGGTTGCTGACGTGGAAGCCTAATCAGATCAGGTCAGGTGTGAGGGCATGCGCCGTTGCAGCGCTTTGATGCATTCAGCATAAATCAGTATATTCCCGGATCCTCCCGGACGATCCGTCAGTCTCCTTTTCTGTGAGACACTTCTGCTCATCTGCCGTGACCATGTGGGCGACCAACACGAGCCGTCAGTCCAGACGGATCTTCAGAGAAAAGAATGCTGTAAGCAGGATCTAACTCGGAGATGAAGAGCTCCTCCATTGTGACCACTGCCGCTTCGCCTCAGGGTCGTACCCGTACACCCAACTCTCGTCAATGGTGGTGATCCTCGACATGAAGGATGGGTCATCAGCGATGCATAGACGGAGACCTTGACAGACTTCGACACGATGTTCTTTCTGCTCAGTGGTCAGCAGATAGGGGGCAAACTTAGCAGAGACAATTATCAATGAAGAAGAAGACTGAACTGAACTCCAGTCTGATCTACATGCTGTGAGTAAATGGGCAGACAAAAACAAAATAAACTAACGAAGGAAAATTTGAGCTGATGCATTTTGGAAGAAAGACTATGCTAAAACAGCTACAGTCTCTTCCTTCATGGGAACCACCCACAACATCTAATAATATCAGAGGCCTAGAAGTGATCGTCCATAACAGTCTCAGCTGGAGTGCCAACATCAACAATAAGGTCGATATAGCTCGTGGGATGAGCTCCTGGATCCTAAGAACCTTCCGGTCCAGAGAACAAGGTGTCATCATTCCTCTTTTCTCCTCCTTTATACGGCCACACCTCGAATACTGCTGCCCCACTGTGGTTTCCCCATACAAAAAAAAACATCTTGAAAGTTGAATCACCCCAGAGGTCATTCAGTAAAAGAAGTAAATGGATGGCCGATCTCGATTATTGGGACCGCCTTAAAGCGATATATATACATCCAGCATTGCCCAAACAACCCCAACATTACCTTCAAAATTCATCCAAGGCTAGGACCACAGCCCATAGTCCCCTACCCAGTTCAGGATCACATCACATAAATACACTGCAACACAATATCTTTACCTCAACAGGCATTGCCCTATTTAATATTGTCCCGAAATAAATCAAAGAGGAAAAGGATCCCATTTCCTTTAGACGGAATCTGGACAAATCTCTTCAGAAATACCAGATAAAATGCCTATACCTGGATACAACTCAATCAACAAGAACACAGAACACAAACACACAAATACATGCATATTTATATATATATATATATATATATATATATATATACATATGTGTGTGTGTGTGTGCGTGTACGTATGTGTGTGTGTCCATATATATATATATATGATGGACTCTTCCGTCGGTTTCGACGTATGAGGATCCAACAACCCACTCCATCTTTCATATATATATATATTGATAATATCTAGGGTAATATGAAATATTAGAAATTTCTACTACCAGTGGCCTTGCATGTAAAAATTTAGTCGTTAGACTATATATTATTAATTTAAATACAGTGTACATTTAAACACATAAGAGGCATCCATCATAGGACTCCTTGCATTCTAAAAAGAACAGTTAAATTCCAAACTACTATTAGGAATAAAAACTTCGAAGGGAAGGGAAACAAATAAACATACCATTTAAATGTTTCTCTCTCACTTTCCCCACTCTCTTACTCTTCCTTTCTCTCGGACTCTCCCTCGCTTTCTCTTTACTTTATCTTTTATCTATCTTCTCCCATTTATAAACAACAAAAGATCTTAAGTAAGTTGAGAAAATAAGATATTTAGAAAGATCAATCATAATAGCAGCAGTAACAACGGAAAGGTCTGCTTCAAGGAAGACAGCAAAACACTAACATTTAAAAGGACAGACGAACTTGCGAGCTGAATAAAAAATAAAACATATGGAAACCAAAGTTTGAAGGGATAGAATCTGAGGATAGTAGAGTCACCAGGCTTAACGACGGACAGCAACGTTTGACAGTTTAACGGCTGGCCGTAAAATTTTGAACTTGATGTAAAAGAAAATCCCTAAACACCAAGTTTTGAAGTGATTCTTTCTCACGACAGTAGACTCACCATGGCAAGCATTCAAAACTTCTTCATCATGGACGGCAACACATTGACGATTAAAAAGGCTGGCGCCAAAATTTTTTAGCTTGATGTAACAGAGAAATTCCAAACACCCGCCCCCTTTAAATTTTACATCCCCTTCCGCCCATTTAGACCCCTTTTCCCATTTGGTTAATATAACCCGATTTCATTCGGGTCTACTGGGGCCACATTTATAAGATGAGGAATTTGTCCTAGAGGGTCACGCCTTTCATTTGAGGAAAAAAATAGTTGTCATGCAAACTTACCAGCACTTTTAACATAGGTGTGCATATTTTCAGCTCAACCGACCACATAATGCACACATTATATATAGATGTGTGTGTGGTGTGTGTGGTGGTGTGTGTGTTGTGTTGGAGTCTCTCCATACGTGAGCGTTGATGCTGAATTCGACTGGTAAGCAGGAACCTTGTCTTTGTTTGAAATAGTTGTGAGCTGCTGGAGTTATTCTCTGACAGGTAAAATAGTAATTTCCGTATCCTCCGAGGAAACGAACTGTTGACCAGGACAATTAGAATTATTTTAATAAAAGCATCAATTTAAGAAAAAATAATAAAGTAGTAAAAAATGAAAATTTAGCACGAAAAATTTGCAGGGTTCTAATAAATGTTAAAAATGAAATAGATAAAAAACCTACGTTTTCACCAGAACACGAACGCTGTTGTATTTTGCCGTCGGCGCGTTGACAGGCAGACAATAGAAGCGATGGCGAGATTCATAATATTGGTTGTCATGATTGTGTGGTGTGGTGACGATGATTTCTCTCTATGAATGCAGACAGCGAGATCTAGAACGCCGTTTGACGAAGTGAAAGTGATGGGAAGTAGGAAATAGAGTGAGTGAAAAAGTGCTGGGAAGGGAGGAAATAGCGTGAGTGAGTGAGGAAGATTAAAGAATGGGAGTGGACTTGTCAAAGTGGATTTTTGGCCCTAGCAACGACACCTTTTAAGATAGGGATTTCTAACGTAGCCCACGAGCATCGTCACCTCATTTTACATGTCCCTGTAAATTTTGGAGTCAATCCGACGGGATGTAGTGACCTTGAAAGCGATCCAAGTGGTCGAGTCAAACAAACTTTTTTTCAGTTTTATAAATAGATATATATATATACAGCCATATACCTGTCTGTGTCTAGAGAGAGGGGGGTAAGATCTATAGATCAGGCTGTAGGAAGTTAGTAAGCTTCGAGCAGACCGTAAAAAGTATTAAAAAAAAATACTTTCCGGAACATAGTCGTTTTATGACGGTTGTAAATTTCCCATATCGAAGTTCGATAAGGTGAAAAAGGTTGCTTTGTTGTTCATGGTAGCAACTAGGATTACCATGTATACAAAGATATATATATATAATATATATATAATTATATATATATATATATATATATTATATATATATGTATGTATGTATGTATGTAGTATGTATATGTATATATACACACACATAATATATATATATATATATTATATATATAATATATATAATATATATATATATATAATATATATAACATATATATAATATATATATATTAAAATCATAATTAAGGGTATCTGAGGGATACCACCAGCTAGATATATCAGCCAAAACTTGACTCTAAACACATTAAATGTTCACACAGCACTAGGAGAGAAGACAAAGAGAAAAAATAAACTAGCAAAAAAATTATTGGCTAATTCAAGATCCTGGATGTATATAAATATATGTACATATATATATATATATATATATATATATATATATAATATATATAATATATAATATATATTATATATATATAATATACACACATCTTTTACCTGTTGTGTCATAACTTATTTTGTAGATCTGTTTGCCGAACAGGTAGGTTACAGGAACGTGAACACACCATTCCCCGTTGTGAAGCGGTTGCAGGGCGCAAGGACACACACATCCCTGCGCGCGCACACACACATACACACACACCTATGTATACACACACACATATTCTTTCCCTTTAAGGGTTATCTCCCCTACATATTTCATAATTCTGAATTTTTCCTTCTCTCTTAGATTATTCATAATGCTTTTCTATACCGCTCTGTCGATCATTCATAGATTTTAGCAACGGATAAAGTAAATAGCCCCTCATCTTCATGTTTTAATTTATTATTTAAAAACAAACTTTATATTTATTTTATTAACTATCATTTAGTATATACCTTATAAAATATCCTTCTACAAGTTTAACTACACTTATCTTCAATAAAAATTAGACATATTATTTACTTAAAACATTTTTATTATAAAGTTTGTAGTTTATATACCACAAACTATTTATAATACCTATTAAACATTTTCGTCAAACTAATATCTAAGCCGTATTGATTATTGATAGTTAAATATAAATTTTAGTCCCCAGTATTTAAAATTCCTTACTCCCTTATTTGGTTAGCCTTTTTCCGTTAAATACAACCTCACCCGATTTTTTACTCATATATGGAAGTTTAGAATTAGCTCCTTTAGACTAATCTATAGCGACAATGAAACCCTTATTAATTTTTTATATATATCAACACCCAACTGAGACCTTTCAGTCTTGTTTTAAATAGATATGACTCTAAGAAAAATTACACATTACGAACACCATACCTATGTAATTCTAATGCCTTTTTAGCTGTTCTCTTTTTGTTTTCCTTCCTTAAATTTTGCTACTGACGAATACTTTTTGACAACCCAAATTCCTAAAATGAATTTATTGTCTTTCTGTATGACACGATCGCATAGCTACACGAATAAAGATAATTTCAATCCATATTAGCATCTAATCTCCTCTACTTACGAAAAATATGATTGAATTTGTTGAACTTTGTTTTATAAGTTAAATCATATACTTAATGTTTTGTGTGTGTGTGTGTGTGTGTGTGCGTGTATTGTCCCCCACCATTGCTTCACAACATAGCGGTTCGGCAAAAGACACCTATAGAATAAGTACTAGACTTTAAAAATATCTCCTAGGGTCGATTTCTTTAACTAAACCCCTTCGTGGCGGTGCCCCAGCATGGCCGCAATCATATGACTGAAACAAGTAAACGATAAAAGATACGTATGCATGTATCTTGGAGGAATATTCTCTTTAACTCATCTATCGAAGTCCCCTTCGCATCCAAATTTGAGATCAGCTATCTCAGGTCCAGGGGACACTACTCTTTTTGTCTGCGCTGTTAGCTTTCTGAAGTCTGTGACATGGGAACCTATGCGTAGTTTTTTACTGCTATGATTAATGTTTCCCCTACCAAGTGTGTGTTTAAGTCGATCAGTCCAGCCCACATAGAACAACTGTATACCAAGAGTAACTATTGAGAATTGCTTCACCTAATCTGATAAAAATCCTATCTTCGATAGGCAAAAAGACCTGAAATTTCGTGGGAGGAGACGAAACGGTAGGATCGTCTCCAGTAGTACTTAGTTTATCGACCCTGAAAGAATGAAAGACAGAGTCGACCTCCACGGAATTTGAACTCAAAGCGTAAAGACGGACGAATTGCTACTAAGGATTTTGTCCGGCGTGTTAACGATTATGCCAGCTAGCTCACCGCTTTTTAGCTAATCTCATAATAATGTTATTGGTTTAAAATCTTGCTAGGACTGCAATTTGGGAGGTGGGAGAAAATCGATTCCTGTGCTCAACTGGTACTTATTTCTCTTTGTGTGTGTGTGTGTGTGTGTGTGTGTGTGTGTGTGTGTGTGTGTGCGTGCGTGCGTGCGTGCGTTTCTTTGTGCTCGTGTGTCTACATGAATACTTGCATATATATATATATATATGGGGGAGATGCAAAAGTCGCGCATCGAGTAAGTTCAATACGCTCCGGAATTGTCAAAGATATGCTTCAATTTCTCTAAAATAAATAAAAGGACGCGAGGCAAAGTCGACGGCAGTGGAATTTGAACTCAGAATGTAAAGATAGGCGAAATGTCACTAAGCATTTTGCCCGGTATCCTAACGTTTCTACAACCTTTTAGCGAATCCCATAATAATGTTATTTTTTTTACTATAAAGTATACAGTGAAGGCGCGTGGCTTACTGGGTAGGATATTTGGCTCACGATCATGAAGTCGTGAGTTCAATTCTCGGCGATGCGTTGTATCCATGAGCAAGGCACTTTATTTCCGTTACTAAACATCTTGATATTGCTCATATTAAACTTTGATTATTTTTATGACTATACCAACTAGAATGTCTGTCTAATCCCTCACCCCTGCCCTCTGTTCTCTCAGCCTTAGATACACAAGGGATTTGATAAACTAGTCTATAAAGACCCCATAAAGACAAAAAAAATCAGTGGCAGGCAGAGTCTTCTTGATAATTTTTAGTAGTTCTATGCCGAAGTAGAGACAACATGTTCTTTGTCTATCTCCTTAACTTCTTGGAGATTTTAGGTATAATCATACTAATGTGTCCTGTTCTAATTTAATTAAATTCTATGTCTTTGTGCAGCTGAAGATCCGATAGAGAACATGTACATGTAGCTGGTACTAGCTCAGGTACAGCAAAAGTATTGTGAGGTACGGTCTTCTTAAATACAGACTGCTTTGAATTTCATATGTTCCAGAATCTACAGAAGTACTCTTTTGTTATTCTGACTTAGTCACAGCACCAACGTATGCAACATTCTCATTGGTTCCGAGGTACTTTAAGCTTTCATCATTAGAGATAGACAAGCCATTGATGTACATGTTCTCTATCGGATCGACAATCTTTCTTCGGTTGGCTACCATGTATGAGCATTTATCTTTTCAAAACTCCATACTATGACTCGTGAGAATGTTGTGACTAGTTCAAATTGTTTCTTTATATTGATTATATTTCCAGGACATAACTTTAGGTCATCAACAAAAAGTGTGTGGCTGATATTAATCCTATTCTTTTCAGCACATCTAAGCATTTTAGATGTGTTAGTTAACGGGGCTGACAAAGCGGTTCACTGCCAGTTCAAAAACATAACGGACAAACTGTCTATCATCTTAAGAATATGCCTGTTGTTCGCTTAACTCTGTTTGTTACAACAGGTATTGCTTTAGTGGTTGTCAGTGATAACTGTGTGGACCATGTTGTGGTCAGACTTTCAGTGGCATTCACTATAGCCGCTGGTTCTTTGGCAAGGTGTACTGATTCTACCATCCATAAGTGAGAGACAGACAGCAATCTAGCCATATTTAAGAGATTACAGCGATGGTCCTTGGCTTCTTTAAGGACAACTTTGTTGAGGAGCTGTATGTATGTATGTATGTATGTATGTACGTACGTACGTACGTACGTATGTATGTGTGTGTGTATTATGTATGTATGTCTATTTATATGTGTGGGTGTGTGGTGTGTTTTTATTTTTTGTCCCCAGCCATCACATGACAACTGGTATTGGTTTGTTTAAGTCACCGAAACTTAATAGTTCGGCAAAAGATATCGATAGAATAAGTACCAGGCTTAGAACAAAGAATTTAATACTGGGGTCGATTCATTCGACTAAAAAATTTCTTCAAGGCATGCCCCAGCATGGTCGGAGTCTAATGAGATTGAAACAAGTAATATATATATATATATATATGTGTGTGTGTTGTGTGTGTGTGTGTGTGTATTATCTGTTTCAGTCTTCTGAATGCGGCCATGCTAGGGCATCGCCTTGAAGAGGTTTGATCGAACACATCGACCTTAAGCCTTATCATTTTTTGAAGCCTAACACTTATTCCATCGGTCTTTTGCCGAGCGGCTAAGGTACAGGGACTTAAGCACACCAACACCAGTTGTCAAGCGATGTAGGGGGACAAAATCAGACACAAACATACACAGACACATAGATAATACACACACACACACACACACACACACACACACACATACATACATACACATACATATACATATATATGCATTTGGTAGTCGGAAACTGAAAGAAGCCCTTCGTACATATATATATATATACGTCGGGCTTCTTTCAGTTTCCGACTACCAAATCCACTCACAAGGCTATAGTAGAAGATACTTGTCCATAACACATTCGAATGTTTACATTCGAAATAAGACGTTACTATTGTTAATGCCATCTATGGCAAACATTTTTAATTGATAATATTAACAGCGGTAACATAGGCAGTTCACAGGTTCAATAGCATTATCTATATATATAAAACTGTAGTTGTGTGAGTGTCTGTCCCCTTCGATTTAGATTCCTAACTACTCCCACATTTTGCGGTGCAGTTTAACCAAATTCGGGTATCTTATAGTCGTGATTAATATCGAGCCTGTCTGATTATTAGCGCGCGTCTACGATGAGTCTACGATTTTAAAAATAATTTAACATCATTTTTTATTCCATTTTAATGCATAATTTTTCGTGTGTCGATGGCGGCGGAGTTGGCGTCCATGGTCACACCTGCACCTGTGTTGCTTTTCCCCCTTCTTCCCTCCCTCGTGAAGCTGTGGGGAAGGGAGTGTAAGGAAATTAACGTCGTAAAGCGTTGTCAAGGAGACCAGCGTTCTTTTAGAACAACGACTTCATGGCTTGAAGACACCAAAACAGAAATGGCTAAGAAAGCCCAAATTGGCATCTATAAGGGAAGTAACTCTCTAAAAATGCTTATATAGTTATTTCCCTTACAAATCCGAGCAACGCCGGGCGATACTGCTAGTAAGCTATAAAATATAAAATTGGCACCAAGCCTTAAGGAAGCAGTAAGCATCAACCTATTTAGAAATGAGAGCGAAAGTCTCAATTCAACCGCCAGAAGGCACTAAAATAACAGTATGTTTAGAATGGAAAGAAAATAAGGTTATAAGCAAACATATACATTTGTATATATAGCTTCCCAATCCATGCATAAACTTTAAACTGTATACGCAAATATATATATTAACATTATATACAAGTATCAACTGGGGATGTTCTCTTGTTTTCGCATTTTTTCCTATTATCTTATACGATGTAACGATAAACTTTTCAAGGGAAATAACTTTTGTTCGTCAATCAGAATGACAAACTGAGGAAAGTTATCTACCTTTATACGATATATCTACATTTCTTCTTTTGTGAGCGGAGACAAGTTATACATTTACGTTTATATTTCCCTTTGATAAAACTTTACTACGTTACCCCATTTTCGACACCTATTGATTTAGTGGCCTATTGATTTACTCGATGTTAAGTACTTGAAATCATTATTTCTAAGTTAATTAAAGCCGTAGTGTTTGAATTCATATGCTGGTTTCATTTAGTTGTTTCAGTAATTCGGCTGCAGCCGTGTTGGGACACCGCATGCAAGAATTTTCAGTCGATTCAGTCTACTTTTTTCTTTTTTTTTGCTGTGTGTGTGTGTGTGTGTGTGTGCGTGCGTGTGTAAATGTAAGGATAAGCAAGTCAGGCAGGTTGATATAAAAGAAATATATTATTTATATTCGACGGATATTTGTCCTCATCTTGTTTCTTGTTAACACAGCATTTCGGCTAATATACCCTCCAGCCTTCTTCAGGTGTCTTGGGGAAATTTCGAGCCTGGGTTCTCATTCCTAAGGTATTTTTCGATGTTATTATTACTATTATTGCAGCGTGGAAGGTGTTTATAAGCCATTTAAGAAACACACAAAACCGTTAGATTCACTTCAACAGGTAAATTTAATTTGTCAAAATATTTTCGTCGCTTTCAGACCGCTACCTGTTCACTGACAAAGCTTCGTGCTGTCAAAATATTTTCGTCGCTTTGAGACCGCGACCTGTTCACTGACAAAGCTTCGTGCAGCATGAAGTTTTGTCAGTGAACAGGTTGCGGTCTCAAAGCGACGAAAATATTTTGACAAATTAAATTTAAATGTTGAAGTGAATCTAACGTGTTTCTTAAATGGCTTATAAACACCTTCCACGCTGCAATTGTTTTCGTTCCAGCACACGATCTCAGATCAAGTCACTCGCTATGCAAGTACATCTCTGTAATTACTATTATTATTTAGGTAACTGCTTGGAATCGAACTCGGAATCTTGGGGTTAGTAGTCCGCGCCCTTAACCACTACGCCATATGCCCGTGGAGTGAATTTTAGGGCTTATAAATTTAATATATTTCTATCCTTCCTTAATACCGGTTCCCATATGCTGCTCATATCTGTACTCAGTCTGCTTAGGAGGTTGTTGTGTCCTAGCATATGTGCTGCTTCTTTTAGTTTTCGTATTTTCCAGTGGTGTTCTCTGTCTATTATTTTAACTTCATCCCACAGGGGGAGGTGGTCTCTATTTTTCCATACATGATCAGCTATAACCGATTTATCAATATCTCCTCGTGCCACAGCTTTGCGATGTTCGTCGACCCTTATTTTGAGGGGGCGGCATGTTTCGCCTTTGTATAACCTACCACAGCTGCACGCAGTCTTTGGTCATATTCTCTTCTATTGGTGGTTTTACACGAAGGTGATATTTGCGAAGTGTTGTATTTACTCTTAAATACTGTCCTGATGTCATATGGGCCGCATATCTTTTGTATCTTTTCGGAGAGGCCTTTCACATAGGGTAGATAGACTGTGGACAGTTTATTGGCCTCATCTTCTCTCTTCTTCGTAATTGGGGTAGTTGTTGCTTAACAGATCGTTACTGAGCTTGATCATTTCTTCGTGATGTGTATCATGATCGCTACTCATATTCTATGGACGATGTTTTAGGCACTGAGAAATCCCTCTCTTTACACTGTAAGAATTGAAGTTGAGGTATCGTCAGTAAAGGTCGGCTTGCGGTATACGGATGTCCTGAATCCATACTTGGTGCGTGTTATTAATACGTCCAGGAATGCCAGGTGAGTGTCTTTTTCCTTTTCCATTGCAAACTGTATGGATGGCTATATTGAGTTCACATGATCTAACAGCACTTGGACATCTTCCTGGAGGGGGCCAGAGTATTAAGGAAGGATAGAAAAATATTAGATTTATAAGTCCTAAAATTCACTCCATAATTGCCCACGGGCATATGGCGTAGAGGTTAAATGCGTGGGCTACTAACCCCAAGATTCTGAGATCGATTCCAAGCAGTGACCTGAACATTAATAATAATAATAATAATAATAATAAAACAACAACAACAATAACATCGAAAAATACCTTTGGAATGAGAACCTAGGTTCGAAATTTCCCCAGGACACCAGTAGAAGGCTGGAAGGTATATCAGCCAAAATGTTGTTAACAACAAACAAGATGAGGACATCCGTTTAATGTAAATAATGTTTTCAAAAATAATGTAAATAATGCACATAATTTCTCATCTCTTAAATATAGATCTGTACATATATAAATGTCTACATATGTATGTATGCACGCATGCACCTATGTGCATATGAGGATGAAGTTGCGTGTGCACATATATGTATGTGACACGAGAACATAGATACATGGATGCATACGTACATTCATTGAGCTATACATACAACCATACATACATATGTTTGTGTGAGTGTGTACATATGTAGACGTTATGAACGCAAGAGGTTTTATGTCTATGTATTGTGAGAATATGGTTGCGTGTATTTTATTTTTTCTTGTTTTCTTCTTTTTTTCTACCAATTAGAGTAACTTCCCTTTTATTCAACGGTTTTTTCATAGCGTCTATTGCCATTAATAGCCGATGAGAATACATCGTAGCTCTTAGCTCCAGCATTTGAAACTCTGAATCCTATTATGACAATTTATTGATTGTCCGAAACTACACATGTATAAATAATAATCTTCTATTTACCTAATATCTAGGCCTCATTCTTTTGTTGTCACTTTTTATTGTGTGTGTGTGTGTGTGTGTGTTGTGTGTGTGTGTGTGTGTGTGTGTGAGCGTGTGTGAGTGTGTGTGTGTGTGTGTGTGTGTGTGTGTGTGTGTGTGTGTGTGTGTGTGTGTGTGTGTGTGTGTGTGTGTGTTACCACATCAGTTAAGACAGCTTGGATTCGGTTCTTTCCGGACTCGCTTCGCCATTAGTATTTATGTTTTCGTCATTCAAATAATTAGATTATTTAGCGATTCGCTAATGTGTACATATCAAATTACGACCCGAGGCTTTAGCAGAAGACACTTGCCCAAGGTTTCGCGCAGTGGGTCTGAACCCGAAACCATCTGGTTCAGTAACAGCTTTCTTTACCTCAGAACCACACTTATATTGCATGTATCTCCCTCAATGTCCATTTCTTCCACTTTCTAATACATATAGCTTCATAATACAGAGCAAACGTATGTCATATAGGTGGCTATTGAACGGCTGGATGCCTCATACAGAGGTGTACAAGGCAATGTTAGTAAATATTTCAGAATCAAATCTAAAATTTTCAGGCAAATACAGAGAGAAGCTAATACTACGCCCTTTACAATTTGTTAGTAGAACAGCAAAAACATGTAGAAGCGTTCCTAAACTTTTACGTGTAACACTTGACGTGTTTTCGGAGATGGTGCCTTGTTTCTTTTTTTTTTTTAAAGGCAACTCCTTACTTATAAGAACACTCACACACGCATACACACACACACACACACACACACACACACACACGAGAACATAGATACATGGATGCATACGTACATTCATTGATCTATACATACAATCATACATACATACATACACACACACCTGCATTTCATACATACATACACACACACACCTGCATTTTATACATACATACATACATATATACATACATACATACATACATACATACATACATACATACATACATACATACATACATACATACATACATACATGCATTCATGCACGCATGCATACATACATACATACATACATACATACATACATACATACATACATACACGCATTCATGCACGCATGCATACATACATACATACCAACAAACATTCATACATACATACATACACATACCTGCATACACACACCTGCATACCTACACATGCACATACATACATGCATACACACATACATAATACATACATACATACATACAATCATACATACATACATACATACATACATACATACATGCATAATACATACATACATGTATACACACATACATAATACATACATACATACATACATACATACATACATACATACATACATACATACATACATGCATACATACATACATACATGCATACTCACATACATACATACATACATACATACATACAACATACATACATACATACATACATACATACATACATACATACATACATACATACATACATAAAGCTGAAGATCAGCGAAAAAGAAAATACCTATGATGAACTTTTGAAGAATCTACTGCTACGCTGCCTGGATTACAAGTTCAGGTCTATGTAACTATTGAGGCACTGGGATGTGTTACACACTAAGTACGAATCTTGAGAAATTAGGCTTCTCAAATCCAGAAAGAAGAAAGCTTAATTGAAGACTGCAGATCCAATCCATCACTGAAACTGTAAAAATGTGTAAAATTTTCCAGATGTTTATCATTTAAGTATAAGAGGTCTGATCTATAATCAATAAATGTCTGGACTGGTGCTATAAAACAAAACTACAATACGTACCAAGTTGGCATTTAATATCCTTCAAATTAATATCCTTCGGAGCCACACACTTAATCCAGCGCTGTTTTCAATAATGGGAGCATTCCTAGAACTTGCTTCCTACGGTAATCAGCAGCTACCACGTCGCCATTCACTTTGACTTCCTCGACGTCCTGAAATCTTCTTCCTTTCAAGCAAGATTTGATTTTTGGAAAGAGGAAACAGTTGCAAGGGACGAGATCGGGGTAAATACGGTGGCTGTCGGACCTGGGGGATGCTGTGCCTAGACAAAAACTGCTGCACAAGCAGTGCCGAATGTAGATGAAATTTATAGAGCGTTTTAGCCTCTCGTTGCATCTAATAACTGTTTCGGATTACCTATTCACAAGTTTCTTTGTACACGTTAAAATGTATAGCGCTTCCTCAGAAAAGAAATTGCAAGACCTTGAGAACGTGTTGTACGGATATGCATTGTTATAAACGTCCATGTGATGTTGTATTGCACTTTTCCCTCTTTAAGTTTCCAGATCAAGTTGACAGGTGATGACCAGTGTCGCTTATTTAATGTTTTTAAACGATGCAAAATGGCACCGAAATCAATGTTTGAAACAATCGGCAGTCGGATGGTTATTATAAGTACTCCTGATATACCTTGCCTTGTTGCTGCATGTGTGTGTGTGTAATTAATGTGTGTAGATAGATAGATAAATAGATAGATAGATAGATAGATAGATAGATAGATAGATAGATAGATAGATAGATAGATAGATAGATAGATGGATAGATAGATAGATAGATAGATAGATAGATAGATAGATAGATAGATAGATAGATAGATAGATAGATAGATAGATAGATAGATAGATAGATAGATAGATAGATAGATAGATATACACGACAGGTTTGTTCCTGTTCCCGTGTACCAAATTTACTAACAAGGCTTTGGGCTGCCCGGGACTATAATAGAAGACTCTTACTCAAGTTTCTATACAGACAGAGTCCAAAACAATGTGGTGGAGAAACAAACTTCTTGCCATACAGCCATATAATGACTAACATAGGTAAAAAAAAATATTTTATATATATATATATATATATGCGAATGGATAGTTCAAATATCATTACACGCGTTTCAGTGGTGTAGTTTATTACCAAATACTGAGTCCATGGATAAAAATTACGTAAATTTTCATTGTAACGTAGCTCTACTTCATCAAGTGGTATTCTGTCAAAAGTTTGGTAGAATATCACCTGATGGATTCTACGAAGGAACATATATTTTTAAGTACACAGAATGAAGTACGAATTTTCAAACTCTGTGGCCAATCATACACACGATTCCAAAGGCAACTAAAATAACATAAGCGCTTACTAGACGGAAGTAGTCAAATGAACATACTCAGTTCATATGCTGGAATTGACGACTAATTTACGTTCAGAGTTGAAATTCCGCCGATCGACTTTGCCTTTCCTCCTTTCGGGGTCGGTAAATTAAGAACCAGTAAAATAATGAGGTCGATGTAATCGCCTAGCCGCCGCCCCCCAAAATTTCGGAACTTGTACCTATAGTAGAAAAGATTATTATTGATATTGTTGTTATCGTTGTTGTTGTTGTTATTGTCTTTCATCCTTTCGGGGGTCGATAAGTTAAGTATCAGTGAAACACCGAGGTCGATGGAATCGGCTTAATCCCTTCTCCCAAGCTGCCCTTGTGGCAAAAATTTAAGATTATTATTATTATGATTATTATTATTATTAATGCGGCGAGCTTGCAGAATTGTTAGCATGTCAGACGAAATTCTTAGTGGTATTTCGCCCGTCGCTACGTTCTGAGTTCAAATTATTATTATTATTATTATTATTATTATTATTATTATTCAATATTTGGTAGCTTCATGCAAATTTCTACTGCATCACCTTGCGTAGAATGTGGGCTTTTCCTCCAAGGACTGTTTTAGATAGATCGTGTGCAGTGTTGAGGATCCAGGTATAGCTGCTGCGTTTTTATTCATATGTTCTTTTTATTATCATGTATTATTATTATTATTATTCTATGTTTGACTTTTGCTTTATGTCTGTACAAGTTGGCTCCAAGTCTCACCCAGAGACCTCAAGAGACAACAGGTTGGAAGTTCACGTTGTTGTTATGCCTAGTGTGCCATATATTTGGGGGGTTTTTTTGTGTTGTACTAGTGAATGTCTAATACATAAATTTTAAAAAATAATAAAGTTTGATTTAAACCTTGGGATTACATAGAGTATTTTGCGTAGGATATGAGCAGTTCCCATGAGCACTATCTTTTGAATTTCTGCCATTTTGGGGTTTCCTGGTATCTGAGTTAGGTAGCAATCAGCCCCTTTTGTTATCATTCCCTGGACACATATGACAACAGGTATTGTTTTAGTCTTCAGCTTCCACATTTTGCTGATTTCTATTTCAAGATCTTTATATTTGCTCAGTTTTTGGTAGGTCTTGACAGATACGTTTATATCGATTGGGACAGTCATATCAATGAGGAGGCATGTTCTTTGTCTGAAGTCTTTCAATATGATGTCTGGCCTATTTGCATCTATCTTTCTGTCAGTTTGAATGGTGAAGTTCCAGAGGAGTGAGATGTGGTCATTTTCAAGTACTGGAGGTGGATTGTGTTCCCACCAGTTTTTTCATGGGGCAAATCCAGGTTTTTGCAAATTACCCAGTGAATATATTATGCAGCTCTATCATGCCTGTTGAGGTACTCTGTAGGCGCTAGAAGACTGCATTTGG
Source organism: Octopus sinensis (assembly GCF_006345805.1). Classification (NCBI taxonomy): domain Eukaryota; kingdom Metazoa; phylum Mollusca; class Cephalopoda; order Octopoda; family Octopodidae; genus Octopus; species Octopus sinensis. Next base: position 132,551,049 of record NC_042999.1, on the reverse strand, counting down.
AGACAACATGATCAATGGTTTCATTTTGTTGTCGGCATACACGGCATGTTGGGCTACTGCCGTTCTTTAATATGTTGGCCTGGTAGTTTCTTGTTGGTAGGCATTGATCTTGAGCTGCTATGATAAACCCTTCTGTTTCAGATTTTAAACCAGAGGCCATTATCCATTGATGGGTCAGGGCTTTGTCAATATCTGCATTATTCGCTCTCTTTGGGTATTTGCCATAGAGAGGCTTTTCTTGCCATTTATTATTCAGAATATCTAAGGCCGCAGTTTTGGCACGGGTTTTCATGCGCCTAGCTTTTTCTGTGCTTGTTTCTTGTATGTCTATCTCTAATTCCGAAATTTGTTGTATTCGGAATTCACTTAGATATTCCTTTGCCTGTTTTGTTACTGAGTATGATGCTTTCTTGTTTTCATGTTTTGAGACAAGTTTTAACATCCAGTCCTCAGACTTTTTCAGATAGGTGTCTAGGCCAATTGTAGCAATCTTCATTGTTATTGCCAGTTGCAAAAGACCACGGCCTCCCTCTTTTCTTGGCAGATAAAGTCGTTCTGTATCTGCCTTAGGGTGGTGCATTCTATGCATTGTCAACAGTTTTCTTATTTTTCTGTCGAGCTGACATATTTCAGTAATTGACCAGTTAACGATATTGAAACTGTAAGTCACGACTGGTATGGCTAATGCATTGATTGCTTCGATCCTGTTTCTTGCATTCAGCTCTGTCATGAGTATTGCTCTCACTCTTCGAAAACATTCTCTCCTGATCCTTTCCTTCATCTCTGAATGCCTTATTCCGTTCCCTTCAATTACAATATTATTATTATTATTATTATTATTATTATTATTATTATTATTATTATTACTATTATTGTTGTTGTTGTTGTTGTTGTTGTTGTTGTTGTTGTTGTTGTTGTTTATGGTTTCCTTTCATTATAACTTTATTTCAGCTACGTTAGTACCGGGCATCCTCCAGAGGCCAAGAGTAGCAAGAGCACTTTCGTTTTGCTATGCATGCTAAAACTATCATCACATTTATTCCATTTTAGATGCAGAGTGCTTTCCGTAGTATACGGGCTGTACGCATCAAGGTTATCTTTTGTAGTTCACGCAGAATGGAGTTACCAGGGAGTTGCTTAATATACTTCTCAGCTCCCTCCTTTATCATTCCCAACGCACCAATTACTGCTGGTATTATCGTAGTACTAAGCTTCCACATTTTTGTGATTTCAATTTGTAGATCTTTACAGTGAGAAAGCTTTCCGCATTCCTTTCTTGAGACATTTTGCTCTTGCGGGACAGACATATCAATTAACAGACAAGTTCCTCTGTTGTAGTCCTTGATCACAATGTCTGGTCGACTGCAGTCAATTTTTCGGTCTGTTTGTATTGGGATGTTCCAAAGGATGGTGATGCCCACGCTATTTACTACATCCTCTGTTTGGTGCTTGTATGACTTATCATGGGATTTAATTTTGTAGTATTTACACGCATTCCAGTGGATGTACTGCCCTAGTCTGCCATATCTTATGAGGTACTCCTTTTCAGCTAGAACTGGGTAGGTAAGCTCTGATCTTGCGCTGCAATAACAAAACCTTTTGTTTCCCCTCTCAAGCCTGTCCCATTGGAGTGTTAGATTTTGATCAATATTTGGCTTGGACAGGCGGTTAGGGTATTTTCAGGAGTTTACCTTTCCAGTTGTCTTCGATATTATACATGCAAGCCTTCCTTGCTTTTTGTTTGATGTTTTTTGCATCAATGATAGGTTTGCCACTATTTGAATCTGTTCGATCTTTCTGATTGTTAATTTCTAAATCTGGAGAGGCAATAGTAGGTCTGTCAGTATCTGGGTGTCCCTGGTCATTCTTATTGTTAACTTGTAAGCCAAGAGACTTTTTAAATTTCTGACTAAGCTTCATGACTGAAGCTTGCTTGGAATCTTCATGCTTCAGTGCAGTTCGTAAGAGCACATTACTTGTTGTATTAAGGTATGTTTCAAGGCCTATTATTGCTGATTTGAAGGATTATTCGAGCTGTATCAAGTCTCTTCTACCTATTTTTCTTGGGAGATAAATCCTGTCTACATCTGATTCGGTACCTTGTAAAGATTTTACGGATCTTTCCATCCATATTCTGCATGTCAGTGAGACTCTACTTAATCATACCGAAGCTATATGTGGTTACTGGTAGTGCCAAAGAATCAATCACATTAATTCCGTTAGCAGCATTTAATTCTGAGTTTAGGACCATTCTTACCCTTCGGTAGCATTCCTTGCGGATTTTCTCTTTCGTTTTAGAGTGCTGGTTACCATCATCTTCATTGGTTCCCAGATATTTGTATACTTCGGATTGGTCTAGGTTTCGAATAGCTGTGGTAGTATCAAGTTCTATGTTTTCTGCCTTTATGAACTTCTCTGCCTTGAAAGTAGCCTTCGCACATTTATCAAGTCCGAATTCCTGACCTATATCAGAGCCGAATTCTTTGACAATATTCAGTTCTTTTAATTCTTTGTCGTTTTTGGCAATCAGTTTTTGGCAAACAGTTTTAGCCCATCCATATAGAGTAGATGATTAATTTTCTGGCAAAGATCTAATACCCTCTCTTAGCATTATTTAGTTGCGTTGATAAAGGGCAGAGAGCGAGGCAGAATAGTAATGGTGAATTTGAGTCACCTTGAAAGATACCACAGGCGATATTGATGTCTGGTGGGGTGGTATATGTTTGTGTATGGTTTAAAATGAGAGTGGTTCTCCACGAATTCATGATTACTTTTAAAAAGTTCACAATTGTTGTTGCTATCTCGTAAATTTCCAGGGCCTTGCTGGTCCATGCATGGGGGACACTGTCAAAAGCCTTCTTGTAATCTATCCGGTCGGTGCTAAATTTGTTTCTGCGTTTGGATTTGAAATTTTTAATGACCATTTTATCAATCAGTAATTGGTCCTTACATCCATATGAACTCCTGTCTGTTCGATTCGCCTGGATCGATCTGTCGATGTTCACTGGAAAATCCCGGAAGATAGTGACATTTTAACCTTCAACACAGATTTTGTTGGAGCTCCTGGAGTCTTACACGTGTAGCGGGCTTGCTACCTGCAGCCTACGGTACCATATTATCTATTCTTTTCCATTTTAAATATCAGTACTTAAGCAAAGGACTGTGTTCACTAAGGAACTCACTTGTGTCTCATCTTTGCCTTACAGTTTCAAATCATCCATGAAAGGAGGTGATTGATTGTTTGGGATTTTTCTTTTAGTTGGTACCCCATGTTCATTTCCCTAAGTACCAAGGTCAGGGACATCATGTAGAGAACAAAAAGTAACGGAGATAGGCTATCACCCTGGAAAATCCCTCGTCTAATACCTAGATTGCCCAAGCTTTTTCCACAAGATGTCAGTTCAATCATATCATAAGCTTTGCGATAGTCAATCCAGGCCATTCCCAGATTTGTTCTTCATTTACAATCTTGCATTACCATTTTGTCTATCAGTAGTTGATCTTTGGTACCTCTGCATTTCCTTCTACAGCCTTTTTGTTCCGTGGGTAATATATCGTTCTCATCAAGAAATTTATACAGTTCTTCTGCAATTCTCCTGACTGTAACTTCCACATTAATGGGAGGCAACACCGTTCGTCTTTTTGTCAACCAACCCGGAATTTTTTCTTCTCCATTGATCAATGCATTAAATTACTCTGCGATCAATTAATGGCAACTACTGAACTTTTTTATACAAAATCCCTGTACACCATCAGGTCCTGCTGCTTTCCAATTGCTTATCTTTTTTCTCGTACTTTTTATACTGTCTTCTGTGAGGATAAAAAGCTGTTTGCTTCAGAGCCATTCAGCTGTAGTATTATCTTGTTCTTGCTTACCTCATATCTTACCCCAGAAAAGTTGACTTTCATCAGAACCAGGGACAAATCTTTCACGTTTTTTTATCGTCGTTAATCTTTTGTTAAAATCTGTTTTGGTTGGTTCTAAACAATTTGTTTTGCCGGTATTGCTTAATCCGTTGTTCAAACCTAGTTAGTTTTGCTTTTTTGCATGTATGCTCTGCTTCAGTTCTTCAATTACAACATTCAGGCTTTTTGTATCTACACCATACTTCCTAACTTTTTCGAATTCCCATTCATTCTTAAGTTCTCCATTTCTTTTCCTGACAAGTATTGATATATATATATATATAATTAAGATAGACAGCAGTTTGTAGTTTTTCACCAAAAAGAAAACTATTATTGTCACTAAATATGATTAGGCTGTTAGAAACACCTACATTGCTTGAAATAAGGACTAAAATCCTCTAATGTGGTAGTCACAGCACATAATTGTATGTCTTTAAATGGAACCTCTTTTGGACAGAATCCCGCAGCTACAGGCGTTTAACAACACACACACGTTAAGTATGTGATAGAGATAGATAGATACGTAGGTAGGTAGGTAGGTAGGTAGGTAGGTTAGTTAGTTGGTTGGTTGGTAGGTAGGTAGGTAGGTAGGTAGGTAGGTAGGTAGGTAGGTAGGTAGGTAGGTAGATAGGCAGGTAGGTAGGTAGGTAGGTAGGTAGGTAGGTAGGTAGGTAGGTAGGTAGGTGTAGGTAGGTACGTCGGTAGGTAGGTAGGTAGGTAGGTACATATAAGACACCAAAGTGCACATACATGCATACGTACATACGACGGGTTTCTATCACTTTCCGTCTACCAAATCCACTCACATAGTTTTGGTTGATGCGTGTCTATAATAGAAGGCACTCGCACAAGCTGCAACGCAGTGTGACCGAACCCGGGGCAAAGTAGTTGAGAAGCAAACATTTTAAATTTATCCCTTTTACGCATGGTGTAGTTAGTTTGTTGGTGGCCTCTGGCCCTGTATAATAAACATATAATGCAACGTAGCAGTAGTCAGTGACCTAGAATATACTGCTCTACTTAGGCTGTTATCATTATTCATCTCCACAGCTACAAAACCATAAATGACTTCCCGATGATATGCAGTCATATTTATTTCTGAGGTTTCACTTTTGTATGTATGTATGTATGTATGTATGTATGTATGTATGTATGTATGTATGTATGTATGTATGTATGTATGTATGTATTTATGTATGTATGTATGTATGTATGTATGTATGTATGTATGTATGTATGTATGTATGTATGTATGTATGTATGTATGTATTTATCTATGTATGTATGTGTGTATACATCTATGTATTATGTATTATGTATACATACATGTACTATGTACATGTATATATATATATGTGTGTGTGCGTATGCATGTATGCATTTATGTATTATGTATACATATATGTATTAAGCATATGTATATATATATGTTTGTTTGTGTGTGTGTGTGTGTGTGTATGTAATCGATATTCATTATGTACGTTTGCATATGCATTACATATGTATGATGTGGTTATGTATGACTCTTTGTATGTGTGTGTGACTATGTATGTGCATGTATGTTCGTATATATATACACACATATATATATATATATATATATGTATGTATGTATGTATGTATGTATGTATGTATGTATGTATGTATGTATGTATGTAAGTATGATGTGTGTGTGATAGGGGTACACATATTTATATGTGTATATGTATATGTATGTTGCGTGTGTATGATGTATATGCGTGTGTGTATTTATTCTTGTATGCATGTATGTGCTTGTGTATATACGTACGTGTATACATTTATGCTTATTTTTGTGTAAGAATATAGGTTAAATGTATGCTATATACTTATCTCATTCTTCTGTCAAGCGCTTCTTTTTGAGAAACATTTTGAGTGCTTCCAAATCTTCTGACTGTTTCCTCAGACCAGATCTTCCCACGTGGTGGGCAAAGATGGAGAAATGCTTTCTTTGAAAACATCACAACTGAACGAAATCGTTTTGTTCGATTATTCGATTTGGCTAAAATTAATGTTATTTATTTAGCTTTGATCTGAATCGAAATGAATTGTAAAAGATGAAGGCTGCATGGTGGGGGGGGGGGAAGATGGAGGTTAAGAACCGGGAGAGAATTTCTTGGAGATAGTGAGAAAGAAGGAGAATGTGAAATACAGTTCAGTTGATCGAATGTTTTTGCGGTAGGTGAAATATTGAACTCATGGAAGAGAACAGTAGGAAGCTAAGAAGTGCAAGAAAGAGAAAGGAAGGAAGGAAGGAAGAAAGGAAGAAAGAAAGAAAGAAAGAAAGAAAGAAAAGGAAAGATTGAATGAAAGACAGATAGAAAGACAAGGAAGAAATGAATAAAGAAAGAAAAAAGAGAGAAGAAAGAGCGAAAGAATTAAATGATTGAATAAATGAATGAATGAATGAATGAATGAATGAAAGGCAGGAAGAAAGACAAGGGAGAATTAGAGTAAGGAAGGAAGAAACGAACGAACAAAGAAACGAAGGGAGAAAAGGAAGAAATGAAGAAAGAAAGGAAGAAACAAACAAAGAAATAAAGGACAGAATGAAGGAAAAAGGAAGGAAGGAGGGAAGGAAAGTGGGTAAGAAAGGAAGGACAGATGAAAGAAAAGAAGAAAGACAGAAAAGGAAAGAAAAAAGAAAAGAGAAAAAGAAAGAAAGAAAGAAAGAAAAAAAGAAAGAAAGAAAGAAAGGAAGAAAGAAAAAAGAAAAGAGAAAAGAGAAAGAAAGAAAGAAAGAAAGAAAGAAAAAGAAAAGAAAAGAGAAGAAAAAAGAAAGAAAGAAAGAAAGAAAGAAAGAAAGAAAGAAAGAAAGAAAAAAGAAAAGAGAAAAGAGAAAGAAAGAAAGAAAGAAAGAAGAAAAAAGAAAGAAAGAAAGAAAGAAAGAAAGAAAGAAAGAAAGAAAGAAAGAAAGAAAGAAAATTAAATAAGGAAGAAATAGAACTTGAAAGAAATAAAACAAATTGATATATGAATTATAAACAAAACAAAAAAAAAATAAAGAAAAATGAGGAGAATGGGGAAGACGGCTAGAAATGAGAGACAATGGTTTGTATATGCAGATTTTTATTGGTAAAAGCAATGGAAGAGGTCAGAGGGAATTTAATCCAACAAGATTGACAGAGTCTATAACAGGAAGTGATTCCGAAAACACAGTTGAATTATAAACGTGCAGTAGTTTCGTAAGAGAAAGTCTCACAGGAGAAATGTCAGGGTGAAAGTATCGAATTCAAGCTTTTAAAGCACATCACACACAGATTAGATGCGTTTCCTATCGTTAACATATACATACAGTACATTTAAGCAAAGCATCACTGTAACATGGAGACAGCAAGTCTGGCTTATGTAAGAAACAATGGTACATATCTATATATATACTCACATACATATATAGAGATACATACACTACATTCATACACACACACACATATAGTATAGATACATACATATATAAAATATTTATATATATATAATATATATATATATATATATTATACATATATATATATATATAATATATATATATATATAATATATACTACATATACATAGACACACACACACACACACACACATATATATATACATATATATATATATACATATATATATGAGAGTCATCTTTAAAAGATTTTCAACATTTAATCTGCCTCTCACCCACGATTGGATAGGGCGTCAAAGTACGTTAAGCTGCAGAGATTTCCATTGAATAACACTCGAAATAAATATCCAACAAGATGCCAGCCCATATAACAAATACAAATTTTTTGTTTGGTGAACTTTTACTTTATTATTATTATCTTGCTGCTGCTGCTGCTGTTGCTGCTGCTGCTGTTGCTGCTGCTGCTGCTGCTGTTGTTATTGTTGTTGTTGATGTTGTTGTTGTTGTTGTTGTTGTTGTTGTTGTTGTTGTTGTTGTTGTTGTCGTCGTCGTCGTTGTTGTTGAAGGGCGGCGAGCTTGCAGAACCGTTAGCACACCGGGCGTAATGCCTTATTTCTCACTACCTCCAAAGAAATTCTCTCCCGGTTCTTTTCCCTCCATCTTTTTTTTTTTTTTCTCCCACCATGCAGCCTTCATCTTTTACAATTCATTTCGATTCAGATCAAAGCTAAATAAATAACATTAATTTATATCCAAATCGAATAATCGAACAAAACGATTTCGTTCAGTTGTGACGTTTTCAAAGAAAGCATTTCTTCACCTTTGCCCACCACGTGGGAAGATCTGGTCTGAGGAAACAGTCAGAAGATTTGGAAGCACTCAAAATGTTTCTCAAAAAGAGGCGCTTGACAGAAGAATGAGATAAGTATATAGCATACATTTAACATATTTCGTCCGTCCTTACGTTCTGAATTCAAATTCCGCCGAGGTTGACTGTCTTTCATCCTTTCGGGGTTGATAAGTTAAGTGCCAGTTACTGCACTAGGATCGACGTAATCGACCCGTCCCGTCTCCGAAAATTGCTGCCCTTGTGGAAAAATTTGAAAAGGCACCTGTCCCAAAAGTCAGTGTACCCATGGGTTTTTTTTTATGGGTTTTTTCCATGAACAGCCCTCGAATATCTCCCTTTTGAGGATTACACATTGTCGATTTGTTCCTTATTTTTTAAATTTTGTTAATCTTGTTTACACGCAAAACCCTCACAACAACACACACTCACTCACACACACACACATGCACATTCTCTGTTTTGTCCTGTACTCTTTTGCTCGTTTACTTGTTTCAGGAATTTGACTGCGAGCACGCAGGAGTACAGCCTTTAGTCGAGCAAATCGACCCCAGGGCTTATTCTCTGTAAGCTCAGTACTTATTCTATCGATTCCTTTTGCCGAACCGCTAGATTGCGGAGACGTAAACACACCAGCGATGTTGGTGGGGGGGACAAACACATACACACACAGAGACAGACAGATACACACACATACACACACACACATATATATATATATATATATATATATATATATATATATATATATATACTATATATACATATATTATATACGGGGGGGGGCAAAATAGTTCTACAAGGTATGGACTCGTACAAAGTTTGAATTGTTTCCAATGGAATTTTTGTCCATTCTTCAGCTAATACAGTCTCCAATTCTTGTAGTGATGATGGTGGAGGATATCGACTCCTTACTTGCTTTTCTAAAATGCACCATAAATGTTCAATAATATTGAGATCTGGGGACTGTGGTAGCCAGATAAGACGTTCAACTTCACTAGAATGTTCCTCGTACCATTCAGTAACAACTCTAGCTGTGTGAATTGGTGCATTATCATCCTGAAAGATTGCGTTTCCCTCCAGAAACAGTTCCGCAACCATATGATAAATTTAATCAGATAAAATGCTTAAATAGTCTTGACTATTTATTCTGCCATGAAGGGAAACCATTGGGCCGGCGGATTTCCAAGATATAGCTCGCTCCCTAGTTCATCACAGATCCTCCTCCATGTTGCAAGAAGGCAGTCTGGCCCAAATGCTTCTTTTGGCTGTCTCCACATGTATACTCGGTCAGTGGTCCGAAATAAGGTAAAGGATAACCCGACCAAGAAAATAACATTCTTCCACTGCTCTAGGAACCAATTCTATAGGCTTTTTACTCCACTCTAAACGCTTTAAACATTTTTTACCTTTGTAAGGTATTTTTTTCATGCTGGCCACTTGATAATTTGATACTTAAATATCGATATTATCCTCATATATAAATTTATATAATTCGTTATTATATTCACTGCGGTGCTTATTTTAACCATATCGTATTTATGCGGTGATTTGGCGGGCAATTCAAATGGCTATGTCCATACGTGCATATGTATGTATGTGCGACGCTCGTATATGTAAGTATATCGTTTGCTGTGCATATATATATCTGTATTTATGTACCCTTGATATATTCAATTGATGACGGTAAAGCTTATTTAAAGCAGAACCAGAAATCCTTGGATCTTGAATTATTCAATAATTTTTGCTTGTATGTTTTGTCCCTCCGCTTTACCTCATGGTACGATATGAACATTTAACGTGGTTTTATAGTCAGAATTTCGACTGCTATTTCGGCATGTTGGTGTCTTTTAGACACCCTAATTTTTAATTGTTAAAAAATTTTTTACCTTTGTAAGGTATTTTTTTCATGCTGGCCACTTGATAATTTGATACTTAAATATCGATATTATCCTCATATATAAATTTATATATATATATATATATATATTATATATATATATATATATATATATATATACTAGCAGTATAGCCCGGCTTTGCTTGGGATTAAGTTAAGATTATTAAGCTAATCAAGCTCTTTATTTCAAACCAAACTAAGTAATATCGACGTCAAATTTGAGCGAAATCCGTTGAAATTGGTAAACTTTTGGCTGAAAATGAGTTGCAGACAATTTGATTGGGAAATCCCATAAAGAATCGGTTTATCGATTTTTTTCCGCTCATCGATGTTTTTTTTTTTTTTGGTTTTTGGAGAACTTAAAGCATTCAAAGATCCTATGAGTCATAAGTAATGCTGGCATCATGTTTGAACAAAATACATCAAAATTGGTAAAAGTTATGGTTGAAAATGGGGTGTACCCAATTATAGTGGGAAGACCTATAAGGAATCGGTCTATCGATTTTTTTACCCTGATTAAATGGAAAAGCCAATAAGGAAGCAGTTTATTGATTTTTCACCCCAAATAGGACTTAACCGAACATAACATTGCTGATTCAAAAACATCAATATTTATACTTTAAAGTTGGTTTTCACACCCAACCCAGTTCTAAAGAATCAGTGTCCCGACGGGAGCGCATGGGTTGGGAGTTTGATCGACAGAGCCCTTCTGAAAACATCACCCCATCATCTACCCCTCCTTTGCCCATGGGTTGGGAACCCTTCCAGCAAGGAAATTAGAACGCCTAAAAGGGCTCCCGATCGTCTGTATCAGAAGCGGTATGTTCAGTAACAAAGGGTAAAATTAATTAATTAAGAAGTAATCAATAATTTCACCGAGTAGAATTCGGCGTGAAAAAGGACCATTTCACGGTAAACTTAAGTAATACTTTATAATAAGGGTTCAGCAAAGATTTGCTTTACCACATACCGACGTTTAGAAATAGCAACCAAAAAACCTTAGCTATTTCTTCTACTTTAAAAAGGGGACTCCCAGAAAACCAAAGTACTTGAAAACAATCCACGCAGGCAGAGAGGAAAAATAACGAAAATCAATCTATATCTGCTGGCGTAGTCAAGATTACAGGCTGAACGTGTATAGCTGGGGGAAATTGGGAAGGACTGAAGGATAGGTTTATCTGTGCAGGAATTGAACGGAAAGGTAAACAGGTGAGAGATGTTTAAGAGAGAAGAAAGCGGAGAACGCACTGCGAGAGTGTGATTTGAATGGTCAGTGCGATCTGAATAGATACCAGCGTTAAGATTGAGAGAGAGAGTGACGAAGCATATAGACTAGACTCATACTAGACACAATCTAAAGCAAGGATTGTCAACCAATTTTTATTTATGGACTCCTTTGATTACTGTTTTATTCTGGCGGACCCCGCTAGCCATTCGATGTTTAAAAGCTAGTTTTATAGAAACTTCTTTCAAAATTCCTATTTTGTTTTTCACACATTAACTTGTGTAGGTTGAATTATATAAAATGCTAGAGAAAGAAACCTAGCTGTTTCTTGCAATAAATACCAATAAATACATCTGAAGCAAAAATTTTTCAGATCCTCAGTTTACTATTTTATTTCGTGGAACCCCAAAATTTTTATATGAACTATCAGGGGCCATATGGACCACTGGTCTAAAGCTTTGCTGATATCTAGGGCAACGACATTGCTTTCTCACATACATTAGTGGATGATAAGAAGAAAGTTCCCTACCCTCCTCCACTAGATCTGGGTTTACAGGAGCCATGTCGGTGATAGCTGTTTGGCAACAGACGTAAGCTGATATGTGTTGTAAGTGAAATTTTGCCGCTGAACAGACATTCTAAAAATTTAAGAACACACTGTTAAATTTAATGAGACGCAGGGGAATTGTAAAAGAAACGAGGTCACTGAAGCATAAAAGCATGACGAAAATCGTGGGAACTTTATAGCAGAGCATACTGGAAAGAAATAGACAAAAATAAGGACAACAAATCTGGGGTATATGTAAACGGTTAAAATGAGAATTTTACGATGCAATTGCATATATATGCAGACATACATATATTCTTGTGTATTTACACATATTTGCGTACATATATGGATAAATGCATGCACACACATACACACACACATACGTATGTATAAGACATGTACAAATATAAATATATGATATATAAATATATGATATATATATATATATATATAATATATATATATATATATATATATATATATATATATATATATATATATATATATATTACGGAGATGTACTTGCATAGCGAGTGACTTGATCTGAGATCGTGTGCTGGAACGAAAACAATTGCAGCGTTTAAAAAACACACAAGACCGTTAGATTCACTTCAACATTTAAATTTAATTTGTCAAAATATTTTTAGTCGCTTTGAGACCGCGACCTGTTCACTGACAAAGCTTCGTGCAGCACGAATCTAACGGTTTTGTGTGTTTCTTAAATGGCTTATAAACACCTTGCACGCTGCAATTGTATATATATATATATATATATAATAATAAATATTAGGGAATAAATCCAAATTTACAGGGAAAAAATCAGATTTAGGATTAAATCCAATTTTATAGTAAAATATTATATAATATTAATTCGAGACAAAACCACTATTTTGCAAAACAAACAAGGAAAGACTTAATCAATACATAAAAATTTTTAATATAAAGAAATAAACCGCCACTACAATCGTTTCATGTCTTCAATGACATTCGTCAGGTGGATTTTCGATCTCCTAATCTGTTTTAATTTATATATATATATATATATATATACTCAGACATAGGCGTATTTGCGTGAGTGTGTGTGGTACTTTTACAAGAAGTGGTAATGGTGACTTTGAAATTTCGGTTTACTAGCCTTCATCGGATGAAGATATATATAATCGGCTCACGATCATAAGGTCATGAGTTCGATTCCCGGTGATGCGTTGTGTCTTTGAGTAAGATACTTTATTTCACGTTGCTCCAGTCTACTTAGCTGGCAAAAGCGAGTAGTACCTGTGATACAAAGGGCCGGCCCTGTCACATTCTGTGTCACGCTGAATCTCCCGGAGAACCAGGTTACGGATACGCGCGTCTGTAGTGTGCTCAACCACATGCAAGTTAACTTCGCGAGCAAGCTGTTCCGTTGACAAGATCAACTGGAACCTCCATCCAACGGAGTGTCAGTTATATATATATATATATGTGTGTGTGTGTGTGTGTGTGTGTGTGTGTGTGTGGTAGGGAGAATTCACAAAAAAACAAAAGACGAAGACAGGTAGTGTAGACAACAAACAGATGTATTAGTTTAACGCTAGGGAAGTGACAAAGTCTTTATGGTTTCGAGCCTACGCTCTTCCACAGAAAGGAATACAGAAAGAAACAGGGAGACAAAATAAAGAATGTGTAGTGGCTAGAGATCTATCATAGCGGATGCCGGATATATTTGCAAAGAGTTACAGAGGGTAAGAAAGGTGGTTGGAGGAAGGGAAGAAAGGATGTAAATGGAAAATTGTTGAAAGGAAGTGAGGGTGCACAAAGGAGACGAGCAGAGTATTTTAGTGAGCTGTTAAATGTGGAGGATGTTAGGGAGGCAAGTATAGTGGATGTAGGAGGAGAGAGGAGAATGCCTGCTGTTGGGGAATGGAACTACGGTGCAATTGGAAAGATGGGGTGAGGGAATCCTTGCGGAAGATTGCAAACCGGAAGGCGCTAGGTATAGATGGGTGTACAGTGGAAAGGAGGTGTGACAGATATTGAATGGTTAGTGAAGCTTATGAATGTTTGTTACATGGCTGGAAGTATACCAATGGATTGGTGCAGTGCCTGTATAGTGCCACTGTACAAGGGAAAGGGGATAAATGTGAATGTGGAAATTTTAGGGATATAAGTTTGTTGTGTATGGTTGGTAAACTGTATGTGAGAATTCTGATTGTAAGGGTAAGGACCCAGACAGAGAGTGTACAAGGAGAGGAGTAGCGCGGTTTTAGGGGTGGAAGGTGGTGTGCAGATCAAATATTTGTAGGAAGGCAGATGTGTGAGAAGTTTTTGGCAAAAGGGAGGGAGGTGTATAGGGCCTTTATAGACCTAGAGAAAGCATATGACCGTGTGGATAGGGATGCAAAGTGGCAGGTGTTGCGGTTGTTTGGAGTAGATGGTAGATTGTTGAAAGCTGTTCAGAATTTTTATAGAGAAACTAAGGCGGGCGTTAGGGTAGGCGTTAGTGAGTGGTTTAATGTGAAGATGGGGTTAAGACAGTTGTGTGATGTCTCCGTGGTTGTTTAATTTGTATATGGATGGTGTAGTGAGAGATGTAAATGCTAGAACCTTTGGTAGGGGAGCCCAAATAGTGGGAGAAAATAGAGAGAAATGGCAGATGAGTCAGTTGTTGTTTCTGGTGATACAGTACTGGTGGCGGATTCGGAAGAGCAACTGAGGAGACTGGTCGTAGAGTTTGGAAGAGTGTGTGAGAGGAGGAAACTGAAAGTGAATGTAGCTAAGAGTAAGGTGATGAGATGTTCAGGAGATGGAATGGCTGGTAGGATGGATGTGAGTATAAGTGGTGAGATGTTAGAGAATGTGAGTGTTTTTAAGTATCAGCGATCACATGTGACGGCGGATGGGTGGTTGGCTGAGGAAGTGGGATATAGAGTGAGGAAAAGGAGTAAGATACTTGGAGTTGTGAAAGGTATGCTGAGAGATAACAGGTTGAGTATGAAGGAGTGATTGTGTCGACAATGTTATATGGTGTAGAGACGTGGGGGCTGACAGAGGCAGAAAGGAGGCGACTAGGTGTTGTGGAGATGAGATGTTTGAAGGCTATGGTTGGTGTGACACGGAGGGACGGGATGAGGAATGAGGAGGTGCGAAGGCGAGCAGGAATGAGAGAAAAACCAACAACCAATATGGATAGACAAATATTGAGGTGGTTTGGCCACATGGAGAAAATGAATGAGGAGCGGATGGTAAGAAGGGTGATGAAGGTGGAAGTGGTAGGCAGCAGAACCAGATGCAGACCTCGGTTTGTGTGGATGGAGTGAGGAAAGCTTTGGTGGTTAGAGGTGTTGGAGTGAGAGAGGCAAAGAATTTATAAATGATAGGAAATCTTGGAGATTCTTTGTGGATGGATGAGTGAAGTTGATGTTGTGGACGGATGAGTGAATTTGATTTTGACGGAAATCGGAGGAAAGGTACTTTAGCTTGCTTCCCTGCTTTCCGCCAATTCATGACGTTAGTGCTCTGTGTGGCTATTTTGAGTCGTTTTGACTCTTATTTCTAGCGACTGCCGTTACTATTTTGTACCCTTGTTTATTAATTTGCCTTTAAGTTTCAATTGCTAAGGAGCCGCCTATATTATACTATATGTAGTATATTTTTAATATATTAATGTATTATAACGTCTTATTGTATTTATACTATACACTTTGACCGTTTTGAATTTAGCGATGGCTTTCAACGTTTTTTCTTATGAGTTTATACAAGGCGAGTTGTATGTATGTGCGTGCTTGTCTTTCTGTATTACCTATGTACCATCTATCTGTTTATTTTACACACATACACACACACACACACACATACACACACACAAATCTACGTAACAGTCTACTAACAACTCTTCCTGTGTATAAACTGTGGGTATTGGAGTATTGGGGTGCATACACATACATGCAGACACATACATACACACATGCATACACATACATGCATATACACGCATACATACATACATGCATATATACATACATGCATACATACATACATGCATGCATACATACATGCATGCATGCATACATACATACATACATACATACATACTACATACATACATACATACATACATACATACATACATGCATGCATGCATGCATACATACATACATACCATACATACATACATACATACATACATACATACATACATACACACACACATACATACATACATACATACATACATACATACATACATACATACATACATACATACATACATACATACATACATACATACATACATACATACATACAACATACATACACATACATACATACATACATACATACTACATACATACATAATACATACATACATACACATACATACATACATACATACATACATACATACATACATACATACTACATACATACATACATACATACAACATACATACATACATACATACATAATACATACATACATACATACATACATATGTGGGACAAAATAAGTTCAAAAGAGAGCAATTCAAACTTTTTGAGAGATCCAAAAAGAGAGAAAGAATGATTTCTAATAAAGATTCATCATATTCATAAAAAAAACAGCCAGAGCAAGTAATAAAAATATGAAAATAGTAGTTGAAAAATATTGTTATGGCTATATATATATGCCTATTTCTTTATTACCCACAAGGGGCTAAACACAGTGGGGACAAACAAGGACAGACAAACGGATTAAGTCGATTACATCGACCCCAGTGCGTAGAGGCAGTGGTACTTAATTTATCGACCCCGAAAGGATGAAAGGCAAAGTCGACCTCGGCGGAATTTGAACTCAGAACGTAGCGACAGACGATATACTGCTGAGCATGTCGCCCGGCGCGCTAACGTTTCTGCCAGCTCGCCGCCTTATGGGTATATATATATACCATAAATAATTATAGAAAAATGGAGCACAAAAAGATGTTGAATCAAAATTAGATATTGAATCCTATTTTGTATTAAATCTAATTTTGATTTAATATATTTTTCTCTTCCATTTTTCTATAATTGTTTATGGTATATTTATACCTATAACGATATTTTCAACTATATATATACATATTTTTATACACATGCACACTGACACATGCATATTCGCACAAACACACACAAAAAGAACCCAGCTCTGATAACGGACAGAGTCAACGACTATTGAAAAGTTTACGAGGTGCAACGAAAATTTTAGAAAAAATAAATAAGTAAATGAGTGGAAATCGAATCGGTGAGTGTGTTAAATAATAAGGCACTAAAGGAGAATGACGCTCCACAGACACAATAAAATATGCTTCAACACACGAATTCACATAAATGATCATGATAACCAAATACAAAAACGAAATATATATATATATATATATATATACAACCACACACACTGCTGAGACCCCTTTCGGTCATGACTGACCATGGGATTGCACCTAGAAAGTTACCTTCCCAGGCACAAGTCCGAGAAAGATTGTTTATTGAAGACCAGCAGCCGCTCATACATACCGGTCTCCCCTCTCCAGTGTTATCCAAGGGAAAAGCAAAGGGGCTGATGCAGCTTGGCACTTTTGACGTCACAACCATTTTCTACAGCTGAGTGAACTGGAGTAACCTGAAATAAAGTGTCTTGCTCAAGAACACAACGCGCAGCCCGGTCCGGGATTCGAACTCACAACCTCGCGATCGTAAGCTCGACGGTCTAACCACTGAGCCATGCGCCTTCACACACACACACACCTCGTGTGTACCGTTGGCGATTTTTTTTCCCTCTGTCTTCCCTTCTCTGGATCTTTCCTTCTCCTATGTTTCCTGAGCGTCCAATAATACTATATTTGTTCCACGTCCTCGCGCTGTTGTGTTTTTTTGTGTTTTCTTGTTTGGATTAACACTATATATATATATATGTATGGATGGATGGATGTATACGTATATATATCTTACTGAAAACTATTGAGCAAAAACATGAATGTGCACAATACAGCATCGAAACATCGTGCTGAATGCAGTTTAACCTGATATTTGGAATTTATTCTCAATCTGTTCATGCGTACCCTCAGCAAAAAGCTATTTTAACCAAACCATGGATCGGTTTACGTAATCATCTTTACGTTACATTCGGATACGCTTAAATCCCTTTCTATTCACTTCTAATACAAAACGAGTATGGGGCACAATTATATTTTCGTTTCAAAACATCAAACAAAATCTATATTCTATAGCCCCTGCGTGGTTGAATGTTGTGAAATTTAACAAAATTTGTGCATAAGTATGTAATGAAAATAGTTCATTTCCAGCAATATCTCGAGTGATAAAACGTGTGAGATTGAAGGATCATTTAAATATAGAAAACACCATCACCACCAACAACAGCACAATCAAGTAAAATGCACTTATTTTAAAGATTGAATATTATTTTAATTTTATAATTATGCCTTCTGTTAGTTATGGGAATATAAAACAAATAAGAAACCTGGTAAAAATACAAAATAGGATTGTTTCACTTACAGTGTTATAGTTCTGTAGTTAAATATGAAATATGTTCCATTCCATTTAAGACAAATTACGCATGCATATATATCTTTTATGTAGGATAAAGCTTATGATAGGTAGTACTTTGATATTACGATTTATGGCACGCCAAACCGCAACATGTTCCAAAGTAAGGCACAAAAGATACTTCAGATGTTTCATTATTCAAACGTACACTAACACAATGAAACAAGTCGTTACACGTTATCCATTTACAAAATCCGTCACCGTACCCAAAAAATTTGCAAGTAATATTTCCGCCACAAACACGCATTGATGATGTATCTCTGAACATAAGGGTATTAGCTCTATTCACGTATACTTTATTCTTATAGTAACAGCTTGGTTTTGGTGTCAAAATACCGTTAGTACACGTCACACTCTTGTTAGAGTTCTTCGAATAATTAAAGTGACATGAATAGGTAATTGTCGTATTTTCTGGGACTCTGCTGCCAAACGGAAGATATCGCTGCGTTTCTTCATTTCGGTAGCTATATAAACCAATCTCAGGTAACAGTTGGCAATTCTTAACACAAACTGGAAGTTTTCCACTCCATGTCCGTTTTCTAAACAGGTTCTTTTAGAATCTCCGAACAAAGTTCCTTCTGCTGGACAGCTATATTCAATAACTGAAAAATTATGTGACAAAATAAAATTTAATCCATGTAGTTTTTCAATTTTACACCTTTTTCTGCACTGTAGGTTTGGGTACCATTTACCTGAAAAGCATCGAACGAATCCATACGCGACAGGAATGAAAGATCGTTTGCAAGAATATATCACTTTTCCTCCTTCATTGATTAAGGTTCTTGGTTTTAAAATTGTACCTTCAGAAATATTCACCACTCTGCCAGCAATTTCAGGCACAACACAATTCAAAGTGCATACAGGTGTTGGAAAATTCCAACGACCGTCTTGAAGACAAGTTAACACTGATTCACCTTTCAGATTATATGGTTTTGAACAAAAGAAATAAATTGATCCGTAGATTTCAACCTCATTTGTATTGTTAACACTGCCATATTTGGGTGGATGCGGTGGCAGACATTTTGTAGTTTCACAAACTGGTGGGAGAGACGTCCACTGTTTATTTTCTTGACAACGTATTGTAGTGTTTCCTCGCATAAAATAACCAGAAAAGCATGAGAAGTAAACAACAGAGTTATATGTATATGCAACATTTGTCATGAAACTATTAGCGGGTTTATGAAAAATTGGGCAGGCTGTTAACTTACATTTTATATCTTGATACTTCCATTTACCATTCCGACAAACAATCTCGGTCGTATTGCCTCGGCTTGCTTCAAAATATCGGTTGCATTTTTGTTCCAGAGATATCTTTTGTTCTTCCCATTTTATGATATATTGTATTCTACTGTTGTTTAATTCCGGTAAAGGGCTACAGTTTAAGAAATCTATCATTTGTTTAAAAAACCAAGGAGTAAAGTTTTTGTCGATTGAACTTGTATTACTATATTCCGACAAAATATTTTGCACAATACTATTAAATGCATTATTTTCACTTTTCACAGTGAATATGATTAAAAAAAGTAAATAGAAAGATCTGCATATCATTTTCTGAATTTTGATGGTAAACTTTACGTGAAAAATTTACAAAACTATATTGCCGATTGAATAGCTGTTAGTTTTATATTTTCAGTAAGTCCTTTACAGTCGAATTAGTAGGCAGTTGGTCGATTCCACAAGTGTATCTTAGAAAAATATTTTCGTATATACACTTCTTTAATTTTAAAATTAAGGCATATGGTATTGCTTAGGGAGAGAATATTTATAAGAGGTGGGGCTTAAAGATTTGCTGGCTGGTTATTTTAATTTTAATATTATGATGTGGCTTAGATTATAGCAGAACAGCACAAGTCATGTAGTACAGTAGTAAGCGTATTTGCATAAATTACATAGTTGAATTAGCTACACACACACACACACACACACAACACACACACACACACATAAACACACACACACACACACACACATACACACACACACACTACATATGTTGAAACATATGGTTTGAAAATTAAAAATATTAATGTGCACAGGGCAAATAAAATAAATGCACAGAATGCAGAGAAAATCAAGTACGCATAAATTACCACAAGATGAAAACTCTGTATGTGTAAAGTTGAGTAAATTGAGTAAATTTCATACATGTTTGTTACTTTATTGATCTGATAGATAGCACTGAGTGGTCGCAAGTTGACGGCGATAGGAGAAATATTGTCCACACTTTTTTTAGGCTGACTAAAGGAATGACTCAGCATAATGTTTAGTGCCGTGTATGAATGGTAGACATAATTTGGGTGATGAGAGGAAGCAAAATACATGGGTCGGGAGTTCCTGAGTGGAGGCAGAACGAGATCAACAAGCCAGACTGTAAAGAAGGCAAGCAAGTCAAAGAAGTAAAGCTCACTGTAGTCGCGTGAGAGAGAGGGGGAGAGAGGGAGTGGGAGGGAGAGAGAGTGAGAGGAACGTGAAGGTAGAGAGACGGAGTTACACCTCGTGTTCGTTTGTCAGTGGTTTGAAGAATGTCACGATGGTCAGTCGGTTGATCATCTTCTTGGAAGTGATCTTGTAATTTCGTATGCACGCTATCAACACCGTCTTATCTGCAGAGACAATATTACATTATGGCTTTCAGTTGTGCCTTGTAAGTAGTTAGGCCCTTGTTAGGGTCTGAAAGATTTTCTTTACCAGCGGGCCAATCTTAGTGATGTAATTTTGACTATACCAAAGATTACTTTCCCTGAGAGAGATTCTCAGTGATGTGAATGGCCGAGTAGTTGAAACTATTAGCTTTGTCCTTCATGTTTAGTGTGTATTTTACGAAATTATTTGAAGTGATTTTGACAACATTAAAGAATGGTTTCTATGTCTCTGTTTATGGAGTTAATGCAAGTTTGGCGTGAGGTTTTTACATTGCATATGAATGATGTCAGACAGGGAAAGATTTAAGAGGAATAAAGCTTGTATTGTAGTGGAAGTTGTTGGAATTGGCAGCAATTACACCAATGTTGTTCTGGAAGAAGAATGTTGAAAGTAAAATCGAAATTATGGTTGTCCAAAATTTTATAGCGTATGTCAAAGAGACGCCCATCAATATATATCCGATGTTAAATTTTGACCTGAAGGCACCGATCTACAGTGTTGCATGCCGACAAGAACAGCTCTCGAGTTTGCCAAAATATATCCTTACTCCCTATTCAGACTTACACACAGACCCTCGCACGTGGTTGACTATCACCATTGCTACGGGTCATCCACATCGCTACCAACCGCCATCCTAGCTTCGCAACTACTGATCCTAGAGATTTTCTACCATTCATCATGACATCTGTATCCAAACTGGTGATGTTATTACTACATTGCGGCTCATTTGCAAAAGGTTTCATTAACAGAAGTGTTAAATTCAAGGATGTCAGATTGTATTATCTTACTGTTATGCTTGTCGTTCAGCTGTTCAATAAACTGATTATTGAAGATCTGTTTATTAATTGCATCAAACAAGAATTTTCTTTCTCTCTTCTTTCTTTTAGTCCTAACCATTAAGATTTAACCGTATTTTTAGTCTCCAAAGACTGCGTCCTTTTGGTACCTTGCTAAAAAGATTACCACTTCCGCTGCCCACATGTCATCCAACTCAACACCGAACATATATGGCAACTCACCGCCATTTCTTTCGCCTCCCTCCCTTTTACAATCACCACCTTCTGTACACACATGCCAAGTACGGAAGCACCATTGGTCACTTCGAATTAACAAGGCCATCAGAGTAGTTTACATTTCCCTCAAACATTGCTCAATAGACATAGCCTCTTTACTCTCTGGACTCATTAACCCCCCTCTCTCTCTCACTTTCTCTTTCTCCCTCTCTGTTTCTTCATCTCTATTTCTTCCTCTGTCTTTACCCCTCCCCATCCCTCTCTTTTTCTCTTTCATTCTCTCTTTACGATCACCAGTACAGTCTCGGTTCAACCAGATAAGCAGGTAACCTTTTCAGTAACCCATTGGCGGGCTCTTACCTTGGAGAAATTTAAGGAAACCACTATTTTGTCCCTTATCATCAACATCAACAAAACTTTCGACCGTGTTTGTGCATGCGAATCTCTATCGAAATATTTGTCTACGAGTCCCACCTGTCTCGCGTCTCTTAAATTGACAGCTCGCTATTATATTGCACTATCGCCTCATGTATTGGCTCAGCTGTTCCTTTCCCCAATTTTATTGACTCTGGCATGCCCCAAGGTTATGTTTTATCCCCTAATCACGTTTATGCACCATTTACCTGCAGGGCGCCAGTTCCAGAAACACTCACCCTTATGAAAATGATGCTACCTTTCAATACTTAAGTAATCTTCCCCAACCATTCGTAACCCACACTCTGCATACATGCAAATCTTGACTCGTTTAATAGCAATTACACACCACTGAATTCACTCCTTGTTCATGTCTTTTCCCCCCACAAGACATCCTCGACCTACTTTTTTTCCTTTCCTCCCCTTCTTCTTCCTCCTCATTCTTTCATCATCTATACTGCAGACCCCGTTCGAATAATTTTTTTCCCAGTCTTGCCTTTCGGAATATCAGTTATCTGGAAAGCGGCTCGCTCCGCATCCTATTTCATGTCTTTCGGATAAGTGTTACCCTGCAGTATCTTAAGTGGAACACTGATAGCCTGAATCACACCGGTCCCGGAGGGGTGCAAAGGTTATTATTATTGCACTTCTCCCAAACCCAGGAAGCAAAATTGACAGATAGACAGACAGATAGACAGACAAATGGATAGATAGATAGATACATACATACATACATACATACATACATACATACATACATACATACATACATAAATACATACATACATACATACATACATAACTTCGGAGTATTTTTTTCTGTATCTTTCACCGAATATCTACGAAATGTATATGTATGTATGGATGTATATAGATCGGTGTGGGTGGGGATTATACATACACACTCACACATATGTATGTATGTAATGTATGTACATATGCACACATTCGCACATACACACACACCACACACACCACACACACACACACACACACACACACACACATATATATAATATATATATATATATATAATATATATATATATATATATTATATATATAATATATATATATATATATATATATATATATATATATGGTGATTGTCTCCTCTTTATGCAGAATCTGATCACCTGTACTTACACCTTAGATCCATCATGGCGTTTGATGTGGTTTTTAAACCAGGCAATGTTTTGAAGATACCCACATAGATTGCATATCCGATCTGGACCACCAAGAGCTGCAGTTAAGTTCTGATCTTTGTGGATCTTAAAATGTCTTTTGTGGATCTCCGTTAGACTTGCAGACCTTATGGTATACATGGCATTGAAAAGTGTACACAGACATATAGACAGAATAGTTAGTGAAAGTTCTTTTTTAGTGGATTTGAGCCCAGTAAAAGAAAGGCATGGTCTATCACAAATTGTGCATACAAAAGGTCATTGTGATTCCCCTTCACGATCGTAACATTCTTCTTTAAATTTTTACTGTATATACTTTAAAGTATGTTCATTATTTACAATAAAATGTGTAAGAAGTGCTTAATAACTAAATAATTTATAATAGAAAAAATATTTATTTGAAAATACAAAATCGACTAAATTAGAGAACATATACCGTAAAATTCAAGAATTCAAAATTTTGCCAGAAATTTTTACAATCCACGTCAATATATTAAGATGTGTACAATCCTTTATTTCTAATGACCTCAGCAGATCGTACACAGGATTTGACCAATTTCTTAATTTGTTCGACGTAATTTTACACTATCTTCACAACCTGCCAAATTTTTTATAAACCTGCTCACAGTATTTTAATAAATGTTGTATACACATTTTCCGGCTGGCCAGTCCGCCTTCAACAATTCTATTGTAAAAGTATGATGTTTAACTCTTATGCGCACATTACTATTCTTCCTTCCTCAACAATTTTCCCCGGCTACGCATCATTGGCCAGTAATAATAACACTGCAAAAGAAACATACAATGACCTATGAACTGTGACTGCGCATATTTCCTCTATTGGAGTCAATAGTAAATATACACGAGGATTGATCATATCAAAAGAAAAACATCGCACTTCATACATTTGAAACATGAACAGCAAACTGCTAGATGTCTCACAATTGCACCAGAAACATTCTAAACCGTACCAAGAGAAAGCTACATGACTGACTGGCATAACAGTGTTTTTTCGGCCACCAATATAATGGGCTCAGTTCCTCGTTGCTGGCTGGTCTCATGCCAACTCACCTCAAGCACTACCAATCTGTATGTCTCTCATCTTCTTCTATTTCATGTTGTGGTGTGTCCAAACCCCTCAGGATTCGCAATAACCTGCTACACCTAGTCCTTCCTTCGCAGATGATACACCTCTGAAATTCCCTCCCTCTCCATGTTTCTCCTGAAAGTGTTGGCTTAAAACATCAAGAACAATTAACGATTTCTATCTCATCAGAGTTACGAACCTGCGAATGATGTGTGCAGTACCTATTTCTCCAGTCCCGGAATATAGGAAAAGTAGTGTAACCCTTAAATATATATATACATCTATGTATATATAAA
Source organism: Octopus sinensis (assembly GCF_006345805.1). Lineage (NCBI taxonomy): Eukaryota > Metazoa > Mollusca > Cephalopoda > Octopoda > Octopodidae > Octopus > Octopus sinensis. Next base: position 132,526,021 of record NC_042999.1, on the reverse strand, counting down.
GTTGTCATGGTGATACATGCTCAGAGGCCGACGCAAAGTTACAGAAAGTGTATGGAGAGGAATGTATGAGCCACACAGAAGTGTACGAGTAATTCCGACTTTCTAAGATGGACGAACGTTTTGGGCGACCAGCAACCTGCAGAACTGAGAAAAACATTGCAGATGTGCATGAAGCTGTGAGGGGAATTATTCAAATCACCATCCGTGAGTTATCAGAAGATGTGCAAATTAGTTATGGTTCAGTTCAGTCCATTATCACTGAAGATTTGTGTATGAGACGCATGTCTGCCAAGTTTGTGCCCAAACTGTTTTCAGCTGACAAGAAAGACACTAGAGTTTCAGCTGTACAAGATCTCCTTGATTGAGCCATGAACACTTTTTGAAAACTTTGTGTAGGCCTCTGGACAACTTCCATAAACTTTGGTAAACTTTGATGCAAATATTCTGCTCAACTTTCTCTGTCATAGTCAATGCAAGGGACACACGCTACAGACCTTCCTTCCAAGCACTACTGTAAACAGCATATGTGAGCTAGAACGTTAAAACTTACTGCGCATGCGCAACAAACGTCAAGGTTAATCTGTAGCAAGCGGCTTTACTCTGCGTACATTAGCTTCGCTACTATGGCAACAGTCCAGTTACTTATTGATCAGACCACCTACATATACATTATATATATATATATATACACAATTATAATTACACATATCAATAGTTTTCACATTCTGCTTGTATTTTGTGTTTGCATACTGGTTTTATCTATTTAATTCCATCGTCTGTGATATGCAGACTATATAAAAATATAGATTAGTTTTAAGAATAAGAAAATATTCTTACAAATATCGTCGAAATTTCTGCATTTTTTCTTCAGCAGCATTATTCTTAGGCTTTGTCTGCAATTTTTTGTTTATGCATGTTTTACATAACAAGGACTCACATCGCGATTCTGTACATGTATGTCAAATAATTTGACATTTGTAAGCCCAACGAAAACATGATAATGGTGTTTTTTTTTAAACATTATTAAACATAATTTATTGAATCATTCATATATAAATATATATATATATATATGTGTGTGTATGTATGTATGTATGTATGTATGTATGTATGTATGTATGTATGTATACGTATATATATATATATCATCTTGACCTTGTTATCTCCCCTACTTTCCCCTTCCTGTCTGACCATTCGAGTCAGATGCCATGATAGATCGTTAGCTACTACACACATTTTTTTCTCTCCTTGTTTCTCTCTTTGTTTTTTCTGTGTACCTTTCTGTAGAAGAGCGTAGGCTCGAAACCTAAAATACTTTTTCTATTCCTGTGCGCTATACTAATACATCTGTTTGTTTGTGCACCACCTGCCTTCGTCTTTTGTTTATTTTCGTAAACTTTCCCTTTATATACATATATATATATATACATACACACACACACACATATATATATATATATATATACATAAATATATACATATATATATATATATATATATTATATATATATATATTATATTATATTAAATTAGAGACAAAACCACTATTAGGCAAATCAAACAATGAAAAACTTAAGCCAATACATAAGATTATTATATTTATATTATTTAAGTATATAACAAAATTATTAAAAAATATAATTAATATCACACTACGATCGTTTCATGCCTGCTAACTTCTTCAAATTTTTGAGTCGCAGTCATTCATCAGGTGGTTTAAATATCTAAAATATAATCAATATTTTTAAGATATAAATAATATATATAATATAATAATTTTACTTATAATAAACTCTATTATTAAATATGATTATATCGAAATCGACTATAATGTTAAATATTATATATATAGGCGTAGGAGTGGCTGTGTGGTAAGTAGCTTGCTTACCAACCACATGGTTCCGGGTTCAGTCCCACTGCGTGGCACCTTGGGTAAATGTCTTCTACTATAGCCTCGGGCCGACCAAAGCCTTGTGAGTGAATTTGATAGACGGAAGCTGAAAGAAGCCCGTCGTATATGTGTATATATATATATATATATATATATACATATATATATATATATATATATATATATATATATGTATGTATATATGTATGTGTGTGTGTGTATCTTTGTGTGTCTGTGTTTGTCCCCCTAACATTGCTTACAAAGAATAAGTCCTGGGGTCGATTTGCTCGACTAAAGGCGGTGCTCCAGCATGGCCACAGTCAAATGACTGAAACAAGTAAAAGAGTAAAGGAATATATATAGTTAAAGTGTATTCCGTTAAGAACGTATTAGCGGCAAGCTCAGACCGACCGGCTTGAAACTGAGGAGCCAGTTGGATGTGATAGCATCTAATTTAGACATTTATTTACGGAGACACCGATTATTTATCACCTGAGGAAATACAACTAAATCCTATTATACAGGTAAACTATTAATTAATTCAAATTTAAACCCTGTATATATGTGGATCTACGTTGTATCGAAACATGTGTAGGGGTCATTAGACAGCTGTCGAATCGCTCTCTGTCTTCCTTTTGAATCTATTTATTCTTTCCTTCGTATATATATAGGCGCAGGAGTGGCTGTGTGGTTAGTAGCTTGTTTACCAACCACATGGTTCCGGGTTCAGTCCCACTGCGTGGCACCTTGGGCAAGTGTCTTCTACTATAGCCTCGGGCCGACCAAAGCCTTGTGAGTGGATTTGGTAGACGGAAACTGTTTATGTCACCGTCACTTAGCGGTTCGGCAAAAGAGACCGATAGAATAAGTACTACGCTTACAAAGAATAAGTCCCGGGGTCGAGTTGCTCGATTAAAGGCGGTGCTCCAGCATGGCCGCAGTCAAATGACTGAAACAAGTAAAAGAGTAAAAGAGTATATATAACAGAGTGACACAAGGTCCGAGAGTTTTGTGCATTGGCACTTATCAAAGTGATAAGTGCCAACGCACGAGACTCTCGGACATTGAGTGGCTCTGTTACTTCTGCTGAATTGTAATAAAAAATATCCATATACTCATATTTTGAGTTCTATTTTTCCTATTTGCATCAGCATACCTGGAATATGCGGTTATTGTTTCTATATCTCTAACTGAAATGCTTGTTGCCAAAATATATACGAAGATAGATAGATAGATAGATAGATAGATAGATAGATAGATAGATAGATAGATAGATAGATAGATAGATAGATAGATAGATAGATAGATAGATAGATAGATAGATAGATAGATAGATAGATAGAGTAACCGGCATGGGTTAGCTAAAGCTAACATATGTGTCCCAACGAATGTCTTTCCTAATAACTTTCAGGAGCATGGAATTTTCGACAAATACGCTTCAGATAATGTAGATATAGTTATAGATTCAGATTATATTGAAATTTGTTGTGGTTATAAATTGATTGAATTAAAAATGTGATCAGTGTTACTATGTACTATGTAATTGTGCTATCCCTCTGCCCTCTAAGATGATTCTGCCTCTCAATTGTAGTACTCCAAAGACCCACTCCCACGCCATCTCATCGAATCCCAAGGCACTACACGGGCATGATGACCAATGCCTTCAAGGAATGGTACATGCAGCATATGTATTCGCTTAGATGCATGGAAAGAGACAATTCCATCTATTTGTCTAGTTTCTTCTACAGCCGAAATTAGGGGTGTCCAAAAGTTTATAAAGTATGGCCGAGAGACAACCATCCACACACAACACATGACGAAATTTGACACTTGGGCTAACTCAGTCACCTGAGGGTACTAGAAAATAGTTTAAGAACAAGTGCTCCCGCTGGTGGTACATCATCTAGTTACGCTACTGTAGAGCGGTAAAATCGTGTCAAATTTCACTATCGAGCGTGTGATGATGGGTGTCGCTCGAACATACATTATTAACTCTTGGACACCCCCAGTTTCGGTTTGCTTTTCATCATTCTTTCTGTAAATCATCAACGGCGTATTTACTGTCACCTCCAAAAACGTCCACTAAACAATTCTTCCAATCTGATGACTGGACGAGATGTATCACACCATCATGTTTCTCTCTCTCTCTCTCCCTCTCTCTCTCTCTCTCTCTCTCTCTCTCTCTCTCTTTCATTCATTCTCTCTCTCTGTTTCTCTGCATCTACGCTCCTCTCTCTCTCCCTCTATGTCTCCACCCCCTCTCTCTATATAAAACGCAACTAAAGCTAGCCATACACCTCTAATCGACCTGTATTACGGCCTGGTTGGTTCGTCTCGACTTACGTCCACTCAAACACTTCAGATTTATGTATTTCGCTTCCCCTCATCACCCAAATTATGTCCATCATTTCTAACCGACACTAAACATTATGCTCTGCTATTCTATTCCTCATCCTACAGGAATTTTCAACAAGGATTTTCCTGTCGCTGTGAACTTGCAAAAGCTCAGAAACTTCTTTCAAACCAACACAATAAAAAACACATACGTACAGATTTTATCCTACAGATAGTCATGCGCACTAGATTTTCTCAGCAATCTGTGGATTTATACTATGTCCCCTGGTCATATTGATATTTTAATCATCCAGGTCCTATGTTTCACCAAATGTAGAGTGTGTGAGTGTATGTATTTGTTTAAGCGTGTGTGTGTGTGTGTGTGTGTGTGTGTGTGTGTGGTGTGTGTGTGTGTGTTGTGTGTGTGTGTGTCCAATCTAATGCATGCAATTTATGCAAACATGCTTACTGCTGTGCAACACTACTTCTACTGTTCAGCTATAATATAAGCCACATTTTACTATTCAAATTAAAATAGCCAATCAACTAATCTTCAAACCCCTCCTACTATAAATATCCATCTCTCTTATTCTCTCCCTAAGCAATGTCATAAGCCTCGATTTCAAAGTAAGTATATAACTGAAAAATATTTCTCTGAGATGTAGTTGTAGAATCGTAAAATGGGAAGAACAAAAAATATGTCTGGAACAAAAATGCAACCGCTATTTTCGAGCAAGCCAACGTTTGTCAGAATGGTAAATAGAGGTATCAAGATAAAAAATATAAGTTAACAGCCTGCTCAATTTTTCATAAACCTGCTCACAGTATCTTAACCAATGTTGCATACACATATAACTCTGTTGTTCATTTCACATGCTTTTATGGTTATTATATGCGAGGAAACACTACAACACGTTGTCAAGAAATCAGCAGTGGACGTCTCTACCACCAGTTTGTGAAACTACAAAATGTCTCCCACCGCATCCACCGAAAAATGGCAGTGTTAACAATACAAATGAAGTTAAAATTAACGAAACCATTTCTTTCAGTTGCTCAAAACCATATAACCTGAAAGGTGAATCAGTGTTAACTTGTCTTCAAGATGGTGAATGGAACTTTGCAACACCTGTCTGCACGTTGAAAATTGGCAATATAAACAATACAAATGAAGTTAAATTAACGAAACCAGTTACTCAAAACCATATAATCTGAATGATGATTCAGTATTAACTTGTCTTCAAGACGGAATGGAACTTTCCAATACCTGTCTGCACGTTGAAATGTTTTGTGCCGGAAAATGTTGGCGGAGTGGTGATTATTTCTGAAGGTACAATTTTAAAATCCAGAACATTAATCAATGAAGGAGGAAAAGTGATATATTCTTGCAACCGATCCTTCATTCCAGTTGCGTTTGGAATCGTTCAATGCTTGTCAGGTAAATGGTACCCAGTCATACAGTGCAGAAAATCGGGTACAATTGAGGCACGAAGTGAAATAAATTTTATTTTGTCACGTATTTCTTCAGTTGTCGAATAAAGCTGTTCAGCAGGAGAAACATTGTTGGGAGATTCTAAAAGGACCTGTTTAGAAAATGGAACATGGAGTGGAACACTTCCAAGGTGTGTAAAGAGCTGTCAACTGTTACCCGAATTTGGCATATATAGCTACCGATATTCACACATTTTACAATATCTTCCGTTTGGCAGCTCAATTCTACAAATTACGCAAATTACTTATTCATGTCGCCGTTATTACCCGAGGAATTCTTACGAAAATGTTACTTGTAATAATGGTGTCTTGAATCCCAATCCAATTTGTTCATGTAGAAATATATCGCTGAATAAAAAGAATATTCTTCAGTACGAAGAATATTCACCAATGTCTGTTTGTGCAGCGAACTATTCTTGCAAATATTTTGGTTTACTTTGATGCAGGTTGTGAAGAGATAACATGCAACTACTTTGTGTTACTGTGCATTTTGACAATGCTACGTCAGAAATAAATTTTATGGATTACTTTGGAGATTGTTGCGCTTTGAAGTGTAATACATACTAATATCACAGTACTCCCAACATGAAGCTATCTCTTATACAAAAAGATATATATATACATTCATAATTTGTCTTAAATGGAATGGAGCCTATTCTATATTTAACTACAGAACTATAACAATATAAGTGAAACAATCTTATTTTGTATTTTCGCGAGGTGTCTGATTATTTTAAAAAGGCATCACTAATTGAAGACATATTTTTAAAATTAAAATAATCTTTCATATATTCCCCTTGATTCTGTTGTTGGCGTTTCTATTTTGTTTCATGAATATGAACCTTCAGTCTCACACGTTTTATCACACTGTATATCGCTGGAAAACTATTATTTTAATTACATACATATCCATAAATTTTGACAGTATTCAACCATGCAGAAGTGATAATATATGAATGTTGCTTGTAATTTTGAAACAATGTGCATGTACTCTGCTGTGTACTATAAGTGAATAGAACCATATTTAAGATTCAACGAGTGTGAAGTAAACATTATTACATAAATCTGGCGATGGTTTCGTTAGAAAAGCCTTGCTTGCTCTAGATATGACGGATGCGAAACTATAGGTAAAACACATCTTTATAAATGTTTAACAGACGCGTATTGTGCCATAAAGTATTGAATAATTATTAAGTTTAATGCCAGGTTGTTTTTATATAGAACTTGATATAAATATATTTATTTATATAGAACTTGATGAAAATATGTGTGTATACATACATACATACATACATACATACATACATACATACATGCATACATACATACATACCTGATGCACAAAAGGGATAGAGATGCAGGAAACGCCGTAAAATGTGACAACCGACGCAGACTTTGTGGAGTTCACGCTGAAGATATTATCCACATCATAAGTAGTTGTCCGAAAATGTCATCACGATATATCTACCGATGAGTCATGACGTTGTAGCTAGGACACCCTATAATGAAATCCGTCGGAAGGATAATCCCGAGGACAAAGAAATAAAAATCCACAATATGGTAGAAGCCATATCCACTCATAATAAAAGGGAATACTGGTGGAACATACCAGTGAAGACCTCAATAAAATGCAAGCACAATAGATCTGATATAATGAGTTGGGATAGAGAAGAGAAACTGTGCACAGTTGTGGAAATTAGCTGCCCAGCTGACGTTAACATAAAGCTGAAGATCAGTGAAAAAGAGAACAACTATGCTGAACTATTGAGAAATCTGCAGTTACTCTGTTCAGATTACGAGTTCAGGTTTATATCTGTAATTATTGGGGCCTTGGGATATGTAACACACTGCCTGAATAACAATCTTGAGAAAATAGGCTTTTCAAAGCCAGAAAGGAGAAAGCTAATTCGAAAACTACAAATCCAATCTATCACTGGAACTGTAAAATCTGAAAAACTTTCCCGAAGTTTAACATTTAAATATATATAAGCATGTCTAGATATGCAACTATATGCATGAGAATACATACATGAAACATAGAAATCTGCACATGCATACATACACACACACACACACACACACACACACATACACACACACACATACATACATACATACATACATACATACATACATACATACATACATACATACATACATACATACATACAAAAACATCATGTTGTTGATGTTGAAATTCCAATGAAGGAACCTTGAAACCGGTTCTTTCTCAGTTGGCAAGAAATCTTGAAATAAAACTGAACAATGACATACATACATACATACATACATACATACATACATATATACACACACATGCATACATACATACATACATACATACATACATACATACATACAATACATATACATGCATGTGCGCGTATATATATATATATATATATATATATATATATAATATATATATATATAAATTTTTAAAAATTGAGGGAGATAAATTAATATTACTTTTATTTTAATATCAATTTAAAACCAGTAGTCCAGCATTCAAAAAATCTGAGGAGTCAGAGAAAATTCAAATATATGTGTATATTGGCAGGGCTGGCCTGCTAGGTAGCCGGCCAGAATGCTAGAAGAAGATCATCAACGATCAAACTACAAGGGAAATTCTCTAGAGGAAGAATTCAGCGAACACCAGAACCAAATTTGGCGGGCAGGACATATGAAAAATGCTGGACTACTGGTTTTAAATTGATATTAAAATTAAAAGTAATATTAATTTATCTCCCTCAATTTTTAAATATTTAAATAAATACGTTCCCTAGTTGTAAGCATTACCTGCAGTGAATTATTCACTGCAGCCCTTCGCTTCAGGAGTCTCTTAGCGCGCCAGAACCAAGACATTTGAAATTTTATTCCCGATGTAATCAGTAAGACTAAGCACGTGTCTGTCTTGACACAGAGAGCTGGGGTTAGTCTTGCGGTTTGCATCTCGAGGACCGAATGTACTGATGAAGTCACGGACACTTGAATTATGCAAGTAATTCTTTTGTTAAGACCGAAACCGAGGTATGCATTTAAGTCTGTTTTTTATTTAATTTTTCATATGTCCTGCCCGCCAAATTTGGTTCTGGTGTTCGCTGAATTCTTCCTCTAGAGAATTTCCCTTGTAGTTTGATCGTTGATGATCTTCTTCTAGCATTCTGGCCGGCTACCTAGCAGGCCAGCCCTGCCAATATACATATAATATATATATATATATATATATTATATATATATATATATATCTTTATTGTATGCTCTGCTATAAAGTTCCCACGATTTTCGTCATGCTTCTATGCTTCTGTGACATCGTTTCTTTTACAATTCTCCTGCGTCGCATTAAACTTAACAGTTCCCGTTTTTCTTAAATGGTTAAAATATCACTTCGGCGACAAACTGTTTCGGTTACTAATCCTGATATCAACTTACATCAGTTGCCAAACAACAATCACTGGCACTTCTGTAGGACCGTTTCCACTAGGGTGACAGGTCGACACTCATTTATCGTTCAACAATCCATTTGAGAAGGCAATGTCGTTGGCCTTGACACTAGCAAAACTTGAGACTTTTTCTGGTACGTGAGTCTCATTTCGAAACTTCTAGTCTATACGCTTCGGTACTTTCTCAAATCTTAGACGTTGGGTTCTGGCAGCTTCTTATCACATCGCGCCATTCCGTTGCATGTTAACGAAGATCTTCCTCTATCACACTCAAACAATACTGGTGTGCTCCAAAGTTCAATGTATCCCTTGCTCCCTTATTTCTTATCATATATGACTTATTTGTCCTTCCATTCAACACTTATACAAATGATACTATCCTTCATTCCTCTAGAAGTTTTACCCAGCAGCTCAACTTCTACCAATAATATTGACATCGCAACATAAACGTACAATTTATAAACTGAGACCGCGCACGTATCTTCAGTTGGAGTCAATCGAAACTTGTCCCTTCCAATAGTAAATATACACGAGGACTGGCCATATCAAAAGGAAAACATCAGACTTCACATTTGCCAACATAATGTGACTGTCCTGCACAACCACATTATGTCGGCAAATAGCCTTTACTTAAAAGAACTTTGGGAGATTTAGAAATAATGATAATTCTATTATTTTAATGTTTTATCTGTAATTATTTTTTTTCATGCATGTTTTATAAATGTATATATAACAAGTTCTCACATTGCGGCCCTGGACATGTATGTCAAATAACTTTCTCATCACATCTATAGACCTGATGGGAACATGATAATGCCTTTTTTTTATAGAGAGAGAGTAATAAAAATTATAATTTATGAACGCATTCACACACACAATAACTTCTTGCAGTAACGGGCTTACTTAACTGTATGAAGAGATGCTGGAAATTCAAAGCGGCAACCGGAACCTGCACTGCTGTTAGTCAAGGCGGATTACATAGAGTGTCTAAAGTAAGATCGACATTCCAGCGACACCAAATGCATTAAAAACCAATAAATTCATGCTTCTAGTATTTATTATGCTTGCAAGCATGACATATGTATGCAAGTGTGGTTTGCAACAGCTTCTACCATTGTAGTTTAGAGTAGACGCAAGCATGCAATCTCCAACACAAAATTGTAAATTCCGAAACTATACCAGCTGCCCTCTCAAGTGATGTAGTCTTCTGAGCCACCTACACACAGCCGCATTGCGTCGCAAGACACTAGACCGGCATGATAACCAATGCCTTCAAGTAAAGGTACACGCAGGACATGCTTTCATATAGATACAAAGATAGAGACAAGTTCATCTCTTTGTATCGTTTCCTCAACAGCCGAAACTGGAGGCGTCCAAGAGTTTGTAAACTATGGCCGAGAGACACCCATCTGCAAATACCCAATAGGGAAATTTGACCCTTCTGCTAACTCAATCACCTGATTATACTGGATAATAGTCTAAGCAAAATTGCTTCCGCTAACGGTACATCCTCTAGCTGCCTCACTCTAGAGCGGTAGAAACGAATCAAATTTCACCATCGGGTGTGAGCTGATGGGCGTCGCACGCCCATATTTCATAATCATTTTGACATACCCAATTTCGGTTTTCTTTTCAACATTCTTCTAATTATCAACGACGTCTACTAATATACAACCTTTATTCTTCCTTACCTTTTGTAGCCAGACGTCATTCATATGACGTCAGGTTTAACTTTCCACGGACTCCAGGAACCGAGTCATCGAAACCATTCTCTAATATTGTCATCCATATCGTTTCTCCTTAACCAGCACAATATCCAAATCACAATATTCATCAGGGAAACAACATAGCACACTATAAACCAAAAACGGAGAACATGGAACTAAAACTCTTAACATGGCTTCATCTGCTAGGCCAATCACGTCATTGATAACCTTTCCCGGAGGCGTATATCTTTAACGCAGCCAAAGATTAGCACACCAAAAACGAGTCTTGCAGACCCTGACAACTCAGTACAACGCACACGCGCAAGCCATAATATCGTATTGTTCATAGATTTGGGACGGTGTAAATGGTGTACACCGTATACACCATCCAAGAAAATGATCAACCCACTGACACACAAAGTTGCTTATCAAAGAATTCTTTCAACTGCTGACTAACGGACGAGTTATATGACAACATCACCCTCTCACACACACTCTCTCTCTCTCTCTCTCTCTCTCTCTCTCTCTCTCTCTCTATCTATCTATCTATCTATCTATCTCTATCTCTATCTCTATCTCTATCTCTCTCTCTCTCTCGTTCTCTCTCCTCACCGTACCTTCTCTTCTCTCTCTTCTCTCTCACCTTCTTTGTCTTGTAATCGCCTTGTCTTACGTCCACTCAAACACTTCCAATTTACGTATTTTGCTTCCTCTCGTCACCAAATTATGTCCATCATTTCTAGCCAGCACTAAACATAATGTCAAGCACTTCCATTATTCTGCCTACAGGAATTCTCACCAATGATTTTCCTGCCGCCGTGAACTTGCGACCGCTCAAAACCCTCTCTTAGACCAGCACAATATAGAAGAATGTATCTACAGATTTTATCTTGCAGATATTCATGTGCACTCGATCTTCTTTGCATTGTGCATTTATTCTATTTGCCCTGGGAATATTAATATTTTAAACTTCGAAGCCATATGTTTCATCATATGTAGTATGTGTGTGTATGTGTGCGTTCGTGCGTGTCTGTGTATGTGTGTGCGCGTATGTGTGTATGCGTGCGTGTGTGTGTATGCGTGCGTGTGTGTGTGTGTGTGTGGTGTGTGTGTGTGTGTGTTTATCTAATGCAATGCATGTAATTTATGTAAATACGCTTACTGCTATTCAATGATTTTTTTACTACTATAACCTAAGTCACATTTAATATTCAAATTAAAACAGCCAATCAACTAATCTTCAAACCCCTCCTACTATAAATATTCATGTTTCTTATTTTTTCCTTGTGGAGTCGACGAACTGCCTGCTATCTCGACTGTAAAAGAATCACTAACACTTATACTTTAAGTACAATAATTTTGTAAATTTTTCACGAAAAGTTTACCATCAAAATTCAGAAAATGATATTCAGATCTTTCTATTTTCTTTCTTTAATTATATTCACAGTGAAAAGTGAAAATAATGCATTTAATATTATGCAAAATATTTTGTCGGAATATGATAATACCACTGCATCAGATAAAATCATTTCTCCGTGGCTTCTTAAACAAGTGATAAATTTCTTAAACTGTGGTCCTTTACCAAAATTACACAACGGTAGAATACAATATATCATAAAGTGGGAAGAACAAAAAATATATCTGGAACAAAAGTGCAATCGCTATTTTCGAGCAAGCCAACGGAATACGACTGACGTTGTTTGTCTGAATGGTAAATGGAAGTATCAAGATATAAAATGTAAGTTAACAGCCTGCCCAATTTTTCATAAACCTGCTCACAGTATCTTAACCAATGTTGCATACACATATAACTCTGTTGTTTACTTCTCATGCTTTTCTGGTTATTCTATGCGAGGAAACACTACAATACGTTGTCAAGAAAATCAGCAGTGGACGTCTCTACCACCAGTTTGTGAAACTACAAAATGTCTCCCACCGCATCCACCGAAAAATGGCAGTGTTAACAATACAAATGAAGTTAAAATTAACGAAACCATTTCTTTCAGTTGCTCAAAACCATATAACCTGAAAGGTGAATCAGTGTTAACTTGTCTTCAAGATGGTGAATGGAACTTTGCAACACCTGTCTGCACGTTGAAATGCTTTGTACCAGAAATTGCTGGCAGAGTGGTGACTATTTCTGAAGATACAATTTTAAAACCCAGAACATTAATTAATGAAGGAAGAAAAGTGATATATTCTTGCAAACGATCTTTCATTCCAGTTGCGTTTGGTGCCGTTCAATGCTTGTTAGGTAAATGGTACCCAGACATGCAGTGCAGAAAATCGTGTACAATTGAGACACAAAGTGGATTAAACTTTATTTTGTTACATAATTCTTCAGTTATTGAATACAGCTGTTCAGCAGGAGAAACATTGTTGGGAGATTCTAAAAGGACCTGTTTAGAAAATGGAACTTGGAATGGAACACTTCCAAGGTGTGTGAAGAGCTGTCAACTGTTACCCGAATTTGGCATATATAGCTACCGTTATTCAGACAATTTGCAATATCTTCCGTTTGGTAGCTTAATTCCACAAAATACGAATATTACTTATTCATGTCGCGCCAATTACACGAGAAATTCTAACGGAAATGTTACTTGTAATAATGGTGTCTTGAGTCCGCGACCAATCTGTTCATATATTAATACAAATTATATTTCGCTGAAAAAGGGCATGCTTCATTACAAAAAATATTCATCAGCGTCGATTTGTACCTCAAAATATACTTGCATATATTTTGGCTTCCTTGATATAGGTTGTGAAAAAATTACATGTAACAACTTTAATTGTGTTACTGTGCATTTTAACAATGCCACGTCAGAAATAGATTTTAGGCTAGTCCATAGAAGTTGTTGTGGTTTGAGGTGTTATTGACTGTAATACCAAAGTACTCCGTGCCTGAAGCTTTTTCGTATTCACAAACATATATATGCATGCATAATTTGTTTTGAAATGGAATGGAATATATTCCACATTTACCTAAAGAACTATAGCAATGTAAGTGAAGCAATTCTGCTTTGTATTTTCGCCACCTTTTATAAACTATAATTACTGGAATTGAATTATTTTCCTTACATATTTATGCACAAATTTTGTTTAATTTGACAATGTTCAACCCCGCAGGAGCGATAATATTTTTTTTTTTAATGTTTTGGAACGAAAATATAAATGTACTCCATACACACTTTGTATTAGATGTGAACAGAACCTGATTTAAGTTTAAATGGGTTGGATGTCAAGATTATTACGTAAACCGGGTGATGGTTTCGTTAAAACAGCTTTTTGTTTTCTCTGCATATGACTTAAAGGAAAGATTAAATAAAACTCGTCTTTACAAATGTTTAATAAACGTTTATTATGTCAATGTATTGAATAATTATTCAGTTTAATGCTACGTTGTTTCTATATAGAACTTCACATACATACAAGCATTTACATATGTATGTGTATATACATATGTTTATATACACAGATATATATATACGTGTATATATGTGTGTGTGCGTGTGTGTGTATGTATATATAGAGAGAGATATGTATATATTATATATGTGTATATTCATATATGCACACATGAATACATACATACGTACATACATACGTACATACATACATACATACATACATACATACATACATACATACATACATATATACATATATACACACATATATACATATATACAAATATACATACATACATACACACACACATACATACACATACATACATACATACATACGTATATACATATATACATACATACATACACACATACATACACACATACATACATACATACATACATACATACATACATACATGCATGCATGCATGCATACATACATACATACATACATACATACATACATACATACATACATACATACATACATACATACATACATACAAATGTTTTTATATCAAGTATTTTACATTACAGTGAAGGATAACTCAAGATTGTTTTATACTTCTACACGAAGATTGTTGACAGCGACTTTGAAGTTTCGGCCTGCTCGCCTTAAACAGACAGTCCGAGGTAGGCTAGTAGGCCGAAGCAAGTGTATACCTGTATATGTGATTGTATATGTGTGTATATTTAAAACACCCTATGTTTATATGTGGGTGTGTGCCTACTCGTGTGCATTTATTGTGTGTGTGTACGTGTGTGTGTTTGTGTGTGTGTCTGCTTGCGTGCGCGCGTATGTACGTGTATGTGCGTATGCATATATATGCATTTCTTTATAGTATGCTCTGCCCTGCTATAAAGTTCCCCTAATTTCGTCATGTTTCTATGCTTCTGTGGCCACGTTTCTCATGCATTGCCACTGTGTCTCATTAAATTTAACAATTCCAGTTATTCTGGTTAAAATATCTCTTCGACGGCAAACAGTTTCAGTCACTAGACATCGCATCAGCTTACGTCAGTTGCCAAGCAACGGTCGTGGGCACTTCTGTAGAACCATATCCAATAGGGTGACAGGAATAAATTCCTACATCGTTCGCCAATGCATTTGAGAAAGCAATGTCGTTACCCTTGATATCAGCAAAGCTTTAGACTGATTCTGGCATGTGAATCTCATTTCGAAACTTTCAGTCGATATACTTCGGCATTCTCAAATCTTAAACGTTGGGATCTGATAGATAGATTCTATCGCATCCCATCATCGCGCTGCATGTTGACGGAGATCTTCCTCTCTCACACTCAAGCAATACTGGTGTACTCTGAAATTCAGTTTTCCTCTGCCTCCTTCTTTCTTATCATCTATGACCTGTTTGCCCTTCCGTCTAACTCTTACGTAAATGATACTGTCCTACCTTCCTCTGCAATTTTCCCCAGCCTCGCGACCTTGGCCGATAACATTGACACTGCAACACAAACATACAATGATCTATGAACTGAAACCGCGTACGTGCCTTTCTTGGAATGATGAGAAACTTGTCCCTTTCAACAGTAAATATGTACCAGAACTGCTTATATCAAAAGGAAAATATCATACTTCACACCATTAAAACATGAGCAGCAATCTGATAGATGTCTCACAACACCGAGGATTTCTCATCGCAAATGCATTTACTTATAGCTGATTTAAACCTTCACAACCAAAATATATATATTCCCATCTGGACGGTAATGCTGTTGTGCACAGAGACACCCTAATCGTCCTCCAGAGAAAACCACTTGACTGACTGGTATGACATCACTCTGCTTTGTACTACCTCTACAATAATGCACGCATTATGTATGTGTCCAATCCTACCATTTTTTTTATTTGCGTACAAAATTCTGATATAAGCGTGATCGACACTCTCTGAATGGTATTTGTAGAAATCTCTATTGAAGAATACCTACTTTTCCGAAACTTATGAGGAAACAGAGTTGATCCGTTTGTATTTTCTGAATCTCCTCTCTCCACGCCCAGCAAATACATTTTTTTCACCACAAATTCAGATATAGTCGGAATCTACACGATTCGAAGCATATTTGTAGATAATTTCATTGAACAATATCCATTTTTGTGTAAGTTATGGCGTGAGAAAATCGGTGAGGCAAATTTGTGTACGTTTACCTATTTCTATAACACCAATAACACTAATATTACATTACTATTATATATCTACATATCAGCTTGTTTCACTTGAGTCTTATTTTGTATGTTACAATATTTAATTGTATACCTACATGTTATATATAAACAAAGAATATACATCATTCATTCGGTTTGCACAAAATAATGTCAATAAGGTAAATGAGATGGGCTCATATGATCATAAAAATATCTACATGTATGACGACATTATGTTTACCAACGACTAACTGTATTAAAAATAAGTCGTAGCGCGCGCGCGTGTGTGTGTGTGTGTATGCGTGTGTGTGTGTGTAGTTGAAATTTACAGAAAAAGAAAAAACCAAGACTGGTGTATAAACAACAAACGGATGTATTACTTTGACGCTCGGGAAGGTAAGAAAGTCTTTTACATTTCGAGCCTACGCTCTTCAACTGAAAGGAACATGATGAAATAAACAGAGAGAGAATAAAAAAAAACTTTGGGAGCTAGTGGTCAATCATGGCGGCTGGCCGGACAAAATGTAGTTAGACAGGAGAGCTAGGAAGAAGGGGAGATAATAAAGTATTGGTGATCCCAAAATGAAGGTGCGCGTGCGTGTGTATGTGAGAGTATGTAAATGTGTGCGTGTGGATAGGGGCTGGTGACTGACGTGTGGATGTGTGCGTGTGTAAATGTGTGCGTCTGTAATGTGTGGGTGTTTCGATGATGGTGTGGGTGCTGGAAAGTGGTCAGTGTTAGTGTGTGCGGAGGGGTGTGATATAATGTGGTGGTGTGTGGTGGGTGTGGTATGATGTGGCGTGGTGGTATGTGGTGTGGTGGTGTTGGGGTATGGTGATGATGGTGTAGGATGTGGGGATGTGAGGGTGGAGTGTGTGTTTGAGGTGAGGATGCGGGGTAGATGTGGGTGGTGCGGGTGGGGTTAGGATGTGTAGGGATGTGGTGGTGGTGGTGGGATATGTAGGGGTGGGATATATGGGGATGGGATGTGTAGGAGTGTGGGCGGTTAAGGTGGGGTGTGTATGGAGGGGTATCGATGAAGGGAGAAGGTGGATAAGAGTGAAGAGAGGAAGTAGGTGTCAGGGCAAAAGAGGAGAGGCGAGGTGGGTAAGAGTGAAGAGAGGAATAAGGTGTGAGACGAAGAGAGGAGAGAGGGGTGTCAGATGAAGAGGGGAGGAGAGTTGAGCCCATGTGACGCAAAGGAGCGAAGAGAGAAAATTAATTCCTGTTCACGGCGAAGATGGGAGTCCGGATGGCCCTTGTGCAAAGACACTCCGAGCACACACAGATGTTGTAATGAATGACCGGTAGAGCGGAAATGGCGCGAGACCGGCGTGTCGTTGCCGAGTCTAATGTCTCAGGGGTGCTCCACGAACCGGTTAGCCAAGCGGCGTCCCGTTTGACCTATGTACAAAGAAGGACAGAAAGAGCAGGGGATGCAGTAAATGACGTTGCTAGAAGTTCATGTAAAGGAGTCAGTGATATGATAGGGATGATGATGGGTGCCTGAAGATGGTGGTGTTGGGGAAATAGGGGCAAGTGCAGCAGCGTAGGCGGAAGTAGGGGAACGAGCCAGGCTGGGAGGTCGGGTTAGGGAAGAAACTGTGGACCAGGAGGTCACGTAGGTTGTGGGCTCGTTTGAAGGAGGGGCGGGTAGGGGAGGTTGGGGAATATGTGCGAAGTGGTGGGGTCGGACTGGAGTCGCCGGAAAACTCGGAAAAGGTGCGTTGGAGGAGCAGGGGTGGTAGGTGAGAGGAAACGGGAGACAGATAACCGCGGCGGAGATGAGAGATCGAACACGCAACGAACACGCAATACAGCGAGAAAAGTATTAGAAATAACCGTTAACATATATGGATGTATAAACGTCTTCGCGCAAGTTGCATGGCGCGTGCACGCTCGCTCATACAAGTATCCGCGAAAATGTAAGCATACGCACACGTATGGTTTAGAGCACTCACGATCACAAAGCGGATTAAATAGCTACTTGGTATTTATAAGAAGGGGGATATTAAAGTTAAAGTTAATTCATCCATGCCTTACTGTATAGAGAGACCCCGAAAATCCAAAATGGCAGCCAGAACCTGCACTGCTATTGGTCTAGGCAGGTTACATAGTGTTGTCTGAAGTAAGATCGACACTCCAGCGACACTAATTGAATTAAAAAGGAATACATTTATGTTTCTGGACACATGTATGCAAGTGTGGTTGCGACAGCTTCTAACATTAACATTCTAGAGTAGGCGCAAACATATATCCCTACAAACACCAACACAAAATTGTCATTTCCGAAGCCATACTAGCTGTCCTCTACCAGGATCCTGCTTCTCAAGGGTAGTACTCTACAGAGCCACCCACATACCATCCCAACGCATCACAAGGCACTACATCGACATGATAACCAATGACTTCAAGGAAAGGTACACGCAGCATATGTATTTGCATAGAAACAAAAATAGAGATAGCTCCATCTCTTTGTTTCCTTTCCCCTGCATCCGAAATTGGGGGTGTCCAAGTGTTTGGGGGTGTCCAAGTATAGCCGAGAGACAATCATCAGCACACACCCAATGGTGAAATTTGATCCTTGGACTAACCCAGTCACCTGAGGACATTAGAATATAGTTTAAGCATAAATGCTACAACTGGCGGTACAGCCTCTTGCTACTCCACTCTAAAGCTTTAACATCGAATCAAATTTCACCATCGTTTGTGTGCTGATGCGTGTCGCTCGGTCATATTTCATAAGCTCTTGGACACACCGAATTTCGACTTTCTTTCCAACATTCTTCTTCCAAATCATCAACGGTGTATTTGCTGTCACCTCCAGCAACGTCCACCAATATACAACCTTTATTCTTCTTTACCCTTTTGCAGCCAGACGTCATTCATATGCAATCTAGACATGTCACGTTTGACTTTGCACTAACTCCAGAAACCGAGCCATTGAAACCATTCTCTAATATTGTCATCCATATCGTTTCTCCTTCACCAGCACAATATCCAAATCACAACCCACATCATGGAAACAATATCGTAAACCATAAACCAAAAATGAAGCGCATGAACCTGAAACCCTAAACAAGGCTTCATCTGCTAGCCAGTCATATCACTGAGATTCTTTCCTGGGAAGATATATATTTAACGTAGCCAAAGATTGGCCCACCATAAAAGAAGGTTTGAAGTCCCTGACAACTCAATACAACGCTCAAGAGCCACAATGTCATATTGTTCTTAGATTTGGAAGTGCAAATGGTATACACAGGGTAACATAGGATCGCAACCAAGAAAATCATCAACGCACTAACACAAAGTTGGTCATCAAAGAATTGTTCCAGCCTCTGACGAATGAAGATGTATGACACCATCTCTCTCTCTTTCTCTTTCTCTCCCTCTCTCTCTTTTCTCTCTCTCTCTCCTCTCTTCTCTCTCTCTCTCTCTCTCTCTCTCTCTCTCTCTCTTTCCCTCCGCCTCTAGAACACTGCGGCAGCGAGCTATGCACCTCTGACCTGTCTGTCTCATGGCTTGGTTAGTTCGTCTTGTTTAAAGTCCACTCAGACACTTCTGACTTACATATTTCTCTTCCCCTCGTCACCCAAATTATGTCCACCACTTCTCACTGGCGCTAAACACTATGCTCACTCCTTCCTTTCTTCAGCCTACAAGAATTCTCAACATTGATTTTCTTGCTGCCGTCTGCTTGCGACCACTCAGGATCTTCTTTCAGGCCGGCGTATTCTTTACTCTTTTACTCTTTTACTTGTTTCTGTCATTTCATCGTGGCCATGCTGGAGCACCGCCTTTAGTCGACCAAATCGACCCCAGGACTTATTCTACGTAAGCCTAGTACTTATTCTATCGGTCTATTTTGCCGAACCGCTAAGTTACGGGGACGTAAACACACCAGCATCGGTTGTCAAGCGATGTTGGGGTGACAAACAGAGACACACAAGCATACACACATACTAACACACGCACACACACACACACACACACACACACACACATATATATATATATGTGTGGCGAAGCAATTACCCCAACAGACTCGGCCGACAGGCGGACTCGTCTCACACGTTACAGCAGCCGTTCGTCATAAACCCATAGAGCGGTTTCGTCGCTCTGACCACATATCGGGCAAATTGGTACGGTGTGTCTAAAACCGTGCCTGTAGAGCTTATCCCGAACAGGTAATGCTTCTCGATAGCACTGCCAGACCAGGGATCTTTGGTGGTTGTCCATAGGTCCCGACCCGAAAGTTGTCCTGAACAGGCGGGTCAGGTGTTCCTCGTCGACGCCCAGATTCTGCCCGAGAACGTCATCGCACCTCCCCTCCACTAATCCTCTATAGAACGCCTTTGTCGGGTCGGGATAAGGCACGACGGTCAGACGGTACTCGATGACGGACACGATGTACGCATTCGCCACCTCCGCCCGACCTTTTAGAGAGAGCTTCCTCTCGGCCCATTGCTGGGTGAGAGTGGCCGTCCTAGTCGTTATTTCGCCCACTTCTTCTCCATTTGGAGGCCCAGACCGAACCAAACTCCGAGCAATTTAACCGGTCCGTCTGTCCAGTGTCCCACGATGGAGACGCTGTTGGACGGCATGGGCTTGCTTCTCCAGGTGCCGAGCCGCAAGCCCACTGACTTTTCCCGGTTAATTTTTGCTTCCGTTACCGCTTCGTATTCTTTTAGTGTCTCGCCGACCAGGTTGATGTGCTTGTGGCTCGACACTATGACGGTGACGTCGTCCGCGTATGCAGACACGCTTCTCCTACATCCCAGCTCTCGTGGATGCCCCTCAGCGTCGCAAGCTTCCGCAGTAGTGGCTCAAGAGTTAATACATACAGAAGCTACGAGAGAGGGCATCATTGACGAACCGAACGCATGATGTTGTGTCGGAGAAAAACATGAGTATTATTATAGTAGATTATTTGTACAATGTGCATTCCAGAAATATGTGGGAAGAGAATCAGTCGATTTGATCGACCCCAGTGTGCAACTGGTAGCTAATTTATCGACCCCAAAGGGATGAAAGGCAAAGTCGACCTCAGCGGAATTCGAACTCAGAACGTAAAGACAGACGAAATACCTATTTCTTTATTGCTTACAAGGGGTTAAACATAGAGGGGACAGGCAAGGACAGACAAAGGGATTAAGTCGATTACATCGACACCCCGAAAGGGTGAAAGGCAAAGTCGACCTCGGCGGAATTTGAACTCAGAACGTAGCGGCAGACGAAATACCTATTTCTTTACTAAACACAGAGAGGACAGACAAACGGATTAAGTAGATTACATCGACCCCAGTGCGTAACTGGTACCTAATTTATCGACCCCGAAAGGGATGAAAGGCAAAGTCGACCTCAGCGGAATTTGAACTGAGAACGTAACGGCAGACGAAATACGGATACGCATTTCGCCCGGCGTGCTAACGTTTCTGCCAGCTCGCCGCCTTAGATAATACTCGAAAATAAGCTGCCAAGGGAAATAACTTTTATCATACTAGCGTCATCAAGAATAATGTTATCTACCCTTAAAGGTTACCTATCTGATAACCTGCGATTAACTCTTTCTCTTTCTCTTTTTCTCTTTCTCTTTTACTTGTTTCAGTCATTTGACTGCGGCCATGCTGGAGCACCGCCTTTAGTCGAGCAAATCGACCCCGGGACTTATTCTTTGTAAGCCCAGTACTTATTCTATCGGTCTATTTTGCTGAACCGCTAAGTGACGGGAACGTAAACACACCAGCATCGGTTGTCAAGCAATGCTAGGGGGACAAACACAGACACACACACATACACATATACACATATATACGACAGGCTTCTTTCAGTTTCCGTCTACCAAATCCACTCACAAGGCATTGGTTGGCCCGGGGCTATAGCAGAAGACACTTGCCCAAGATGCCACGCAGTGGGACTGAACCCGGAACCATGTGGTTGGTTAGCAAGCTACTTACCACACAGCCACTCCTGCGCCTAACGGTAATATTTTATGTTATTAATTCTGTTTGGTAAGCCATTTATATGCATAATTTCAGATTTTCGAGCAACAGGCTTGGAGACAACATAATTGGGCTTACACACTTGATCAATAACTTCAAGTCTACTAAATTTTTTTAAAGAACTATTGATGAAAATACATATTAACAAATGGCTTTCTTGCAGGTTCGCATATGCTTCAAGTAAATTTGAACTGGTATTTATACACATCACAGCTTGGCGCTGTCATCCCGTTTATTTATTACGGCGAGCCGCTGAATTGCGCAACCAGTCATTGAACGATGACGGGAATACCATAAGAGGGACCTGTCTCACGTGTAAATTCGCAGCGTCTACCTTTCCGGTCTCTGTGGCTGAAGAACTGATAACAATAATCCTTTCTGTTATAGACTTTGTGCCAATGATAGAAAGGGTTATTACAGCTGTTGCTGCTGCTATTCTCTCTAGTTTCGTGTTCTGCGTTATTTATACCTCGTCCCAGCACCTTCCCACAGCTTAGAGGCACAACATTTTCCTCAATGCATATGCAGTTCTGAGTTTGGCCGCCAACTCTATTCTTCTAATGATGTTTGATAGTTCCAGCTTCTCATGTCAGGTGTTTCTGTTCTTGGTGCACCAATCGCAATGAGAATTACACTCATTCCAGCGTGTGTATGAACACGCTGCACTTCAAATGCCATGTCTTGTCACCTTTTGCATTTCTCATTCTCTGTCTTTACAATCTGCTGACCTACAGGTACCTCTCTATGAATGAAGATCCAATTTTTCACAACGCTTTCCATGACTGCAGTTTCGTGAAATGGTTGTGACCTGTAAACAGTTTTGAGTAGGAACCGGAAAGAGAAGTATGAACATGCAATGCACGTGTACACACTGTATTCGTAAAACAGAAGAGAAGAATAAAAACGCAATGCGGATGTCAAAATAAAATGGAAACGAAGAACAAAAACGCAATATCAAACAGGTTACATGATGGTCTGCATACCACATCGGGCACCATTATCCCGCAGCTTTGCTGCAATTTCCATGTTTGGAGTCTTTTCGTAGGAGAGTTTTATGTGTGTATCAATTTCTTATCTGTGAAGACTGTCATTTCCTTCGTGAGCTTCATTTTTATCATTTCCTATGATTAGCAAGAGTTGATGTTCAAACCACTGGTCGGTATATCATAGTCTGTGCCTTTTGCACAGTGTACTCGCCGTGCAACTTTGTCATGGCATTTTCTGTACTCTTTCTGGGTTAGTAAATACGAAGTGATATCAGAAGGTTCCCTGTCTTGTTCTATAGTACACCAACAGATGACAGTACACCTTTGCATGCGCAGTGAGAACTAGCAGTGACCTTTATGAGGCAGTGTACCGAGTGACATGATTGCTTTTACTTGGCAAATTGTGAAATTTGTTTTTGTGATCACGTGTATGCTGTAGTCCGCGACTTTGTCATGAATAGGAATGAAGAACCAACGCGAAATTTTACGTTAAGCATTGAAAGTCTTCCACAGGGACATTGAGTATGCTTCGGTAAGCTTTACGGCGAAGAGGCAAAGAGTCGTATGCATCATCCTCGGAAATGTGGTATTGTGCATCGAAAATTCATTTCTCAGTCCCAGACCGTCAATCGAAGTACTACTGCGATGTTTTGAAGCGTTTGAATGAGGACATTCGGCGAAAGCGACGGGTTCTCTGGGGCGCGAAGAATTGGATTCTTTACGACGACAATGCAACCTATTACCAAGCTCTCATCACCCGTAGGTTTCTCGCCAAAAGCAACATGGTATCGCTTCTGCACACACCCTATTCGCCAGATTTAGCACCCACGAGCTTCCATATCTTCACCAAGATGAAAATGCAGCTCAAAGGCCGCCGTTTTAACACCGTTGTCAAGATCCAGAGCGAATCGCATAATGTCCTCGACTCGCTTACGGAAAATGACTTCCAAGCCACATTCCAAAAGTAGCAGGAATGCTGGGACCGGTGTATTGCTGCGTAAGGTGACTATTTCAAAGGAGAAGATGCAAAAACTTATGTAAATAAGTTATCTTTTATTAAGCTTAACAAGTCCTGGTAACTTTTTGATACTATCTCGTAATACTTAGCGACATTTCGACCGATTTTACGTTCTGTTTTCAAGTTCCGTCGAGGTCGACTTTGCTTTTCATTCTTTCGAGGTCGATAAAATAAGAACAAGTCGAGCACTGGAGCCAATGTGACCGACTTATCCCATACTTCAAATTTGCTTGCCTAGCGTCAAAATTTGAAACCTATATTACGCATTGTGTTAAGACCAATTCGTAAAAAAATATCTGGCAGAAATCACGACATGAGTGCTTACACTATCATGCCAACTCACAAAACATTCTTTACATAGAAAGAGATACCTTACAGCCAGAAACATTTCTTGTTTTTATCTTTCTTTTTACTCGACGTAAAACTGCGTAAGCCAATTATATGCCATGGAAGACATAGTTTGGTTCAAGTGGGTCAGTATGAACTGACAACAGATGTAGTAAGACACCTAGATTAGAGAATGGCTTGATTTGATTGAAATTTCATAAATTATATTTCTAGCTAACTATTTGTATGACTTGTGAGGTAAGAAGCTTGCTTTCACTGCGCATGTGCGAATAATTGTGGTGTTCGGCACCAAAGAGATGAGACATGCTTTTGAAACCGTCTCGAATTGAAAAATTTTGAAGCTCCATTGTAAGGTAAGATTCTGTTTTTTGGGTCCAGTGGGAATTTTTGTTGAGAATTGTTTTTGTACCGGCAGGAATTCCTACTTTATTCAGAATTCTGGTTCTGTCGACATGGGGCAAATAATTTTTCTCGCTGAATTGTGAAAATTTTTGTCTGGGGGTGTATTCGTCTTCGGTTTATGTTGAGTGAATATTTTTCTCACTTAATTATGAGAATATTGCTTGTACTGTGCCTTTTGAAGAACTTTAATAATTGTGAGAACAGCTGTTTGGGGGAGTGTTTTGCCTCCGAAGATTAAACAATTTGTATATCAATTTTTGTGGATGTCGTGTTTCAGTTGTGGCGTTCCGGGTTCAAGCTAGGCCGGGAGTACCGGATGGCCGGAAGATTTTTTTGCTGTGTTCCTGAACTATTGACTTACTTCTAAACTTTATTTGACTTTCTCCTTTTTGTTTATTGTGACTTTCTTTTGATTTCTTTTTTCTTCTCGCTTTTTAAGTTTTATTTTGAATATATTTTAAAAAAAAACATGGCAATGAAAAATGACAAAATTTTGGAAAGGAAGATTATACCGCCTGAAAAGTGGTTAAAAGACCGTGAAGATAGGACGGTGGTGTTGAGAACCTACTCCAAGGCACTCGACACCATCGCCCTAATCGAAAAGACGGCAATTGAAAAGGGGTTGGCAGAGTATTTGCTAACAATTAAATTCATTTCCAGGGGTGTCAGATATGCAACGGTGTGGTTGCTATTTGACACCCCTGAAGAGGCTCGCAAATTTGCTAGTCAACCCCTGGAGGGTAAGGAAATTTTATTTCTTCCCACGTATCATGGGAAGAGGTTAACGAAAGCTTGGATCTGCGGGCTGCCACCCGGGATAAAACCCGAGTGGATAGAGGAGACTATCCGCCGGGGTCTGGGTGGCAGCGGGACCAAGCTTCTTAATGTGAAAGTTCTTCCTGCGACTATTTGGGTTGGGTCAAAAGCAATTTTGACCCTTTGGACCCAATCAGCCAATCTGGTTTTTCCAGATTTTTTGAAAATGGCCGGTTGCAGGTACCCGGTGATACTTGAGGGTCGCCCCCCCCCCCGATGTCATCGGTGCCTGGAGTCCGGCCATATAAAGAAAAACTGTCCCCGGGAACAAAATAAGATCCCGGAGCAGTTAAGTGAAACCCCTGTAGAAGAGGGAATGAAGACGGCCGAGGGAGCGGAGGACTCCTCAAACAGGGGCCGAAAGAGGAAGAAGGTGAGCAACAGTGGGTGCTCACCAAGGAATCCTGGAGATGAGGAGGGAAAGGCGAATCTTCCGACCACGGAGGAGACGCACCCTCCCTCAGTTGAAAAGAAAAAAAAGAGGAAGAGGAAGAGAAACGGAACATTGCCGGCAGTCGGTGACATAGTACCGGAATGTCCCGGAACTACGTCGGTTGGGGTTGTGCCACCGACAGGAGAAGAAACACCGTTGGCGGGAACTGTGCCGCCAAGGAAAGAATTGAATATCCCGCCCCCGGGGAAAGACGATGTATTGATCTTCTTCCATAGAGGCGGAGGGATTGAAAAGGTAATAGAAAAGCACCATAAGGGAGCACCTTCAGCCTTCACACAGGACCCCGAATGGCCTCCGCAGATAGCTGTGGAGGCCACGACGTTCGACGTGACGTTTGAGCTGGAGGAGCTCAATGAGGAATATCGCTTGTACCCGGGAAACGCTAACACGGAACTCGATGAGGTTCTGGAAGGGGTGTGGAGGATGGCAGAAGATGCGGGCACAAGTTATTTTGAGGATGAGTCGTAAATTGTGGCACTGTGTGACACAAACATTTGATAATAGGCACTTCGCTTTCTTTCTAAACTCCCCGGCTGTCAACGTGGTCTGCTCTGCAGGCGGCTAGATATTTCACTGGAGGTCCGGAAAGAGGAGGAAGGGAGAAGTGATAATGTATTTTTTATATTTGATAGGACATGTTTAGATACGACTTGAGGGGCCCCGACCTAGAGCTGGCGCACTCCTAAGGGAAGTGTAAGCCAGGTCTGGGAGGAGGGGCGTTGTGTATTGTATTTATATTATATGTAATTATTGAACTATGTTGTTGTTTGTAATGGACTGTTAAGTCCAAAAATTGAAAAGTTGTAAAAGTTGTAAGAGGTTTAATACCTCGTTTTGTATTTAGTTTTAAAGAACAATGTTTTAGAGAAGCAGAAGTCGGCGGGCGCTTTTTGTCTTCTCCCATCCTTATCATCTTTCTTTCATTATCATTCATTTCATTAATGTCCTCGTCCATCCCGCAAAGCTAATTTACTCTATGTACTGCCTTTATGGCAAATGTAATGAAATAAAGAAGCCTGCTTCCCAACTACATGGTTCCGAGTTCAGTCTCACGTGGCACTTTGGGCAAGTATCTTCTACTATGTCCTTGGGCCGACCAAAGATTTGTAAGTGGATTTAGTGGACGGAAACTGAAAGACTTCTGTTGTGTGTGTGTGTGTGTGTGTGTGTGTGTGTGCGTGCGCGCGTGTGTGTATGTGTGTGTGTGCGTGTGTGTTTGTGTGTGTGTGTGTGCGTGCCTGTGTCTGTGTTCGTCCACCACCACCTCTCTACAACCAGTGTTGGTATGTTTACATCCTCGTAACTTAGTGGTTCGATAAAAATGATCGATAGAATAAGTACCAAGCTTTAAAAAAAAACGACTGGCATCGATTCATTCCATTTAAAACTCTTCGTGGTCGTGTCCCAGCATGGCTACAGTAAAAGGTGAAAGGTAACACAGATGCGAGAAATTAATGAAGCGGATTATATGTTGAGGGTGTTTGGAGTATTTCTAAATGACATATTTAGTGAGGTGTGAGTTAAACTGAATAAATTATTATTCTTATATAACTAAGTATACTTTTTTCCTATTGCTGCTTGTACTTAAAAAAACCCCAAAAAACTAAAGTATAATTGATAAATCACAACATCTCAGATGAATAACAGCCCATGTTAGATTTACTTGCTTTTCTTCATTTATCTATAATTTTATATTCGACATTGTTATAGTTGGGGATGGTCATAGTTTTCTTGTCAAACTCACGCACTATATATATTCGATCTTCACTTCAGCTTTATTATTATTATTATTATTATTATTATTATTATTATTATTATTATTATTATTATTATTATTATTATTAATAGTTATCGCCATACTAATATGCCATTCTTATAAAATAAGAATAAAGCTGTCGCTGATTAGTTCCAAGAGGCCACCGCCTCAAGCTAGCTACTTGACACACAATCTGCGTCCATTATTAAACCTTCGAACAGGGGAGGTCAGCTGCTTCATCCTGCTAGTCCGACAGCTACAGACATGTTTCAGGGTTGTTGCCCCTTATCAATGCAGCGTAGTCAGACCTGCAGGTGTCGGACTAGCAGGATGAAGCGGCTGATCTCCCCTGTTCGAAGGTTTAATAATGGACGCAGATTGTGTGTCAAGTAGCTAGCTTGAGGCGGTGGCATCTTGGAGCTAATCAGCGACAGCTTTGTTCTTATATTTATAAGACTGCCATATTAGTATGGCGATAACTATTAATTTCCAGTAACGCTGCCGTAATCTCCTTTAGAGAGACTTAGTAATTTTAATATTTCTATTATTATTATTATATTATTATTATTATTATTATTATTATTATTATTATTATTATTATTATTATTATTTTATGTTTGACTTTTGCTTTACATTTGCACAAGTTGGCTCCAAGTCTCACCCAGAGACCTCAAGAGACAACAAGTTGGAAGCTCATGCTGGTGTTATGCCTAGGGTGCCATATATTTGGTTTTGTACATAGTGTTGTTCTAGAGAATGTTTAAGAAACCATAAGAAAATTATGTTTGTTTTAAAACTTGAGATTACATAGAAAGTATTTTGCGTAGGATATGAGCAGTTCCCATGAGCACTATCGTTTGAATTTCTGCCATTTTGGGGTTTCCTGGTATCTGAGCTAGTTAGCAATCAGCCCCTTTTGTTATCATTCCCAGGGCACCTATGACAACAGGTATTGTTTTAGTCTTCAGTTTCCCACATTTTGCCAATTTCTATTTCAAGATCTTTATATTTGCTCAGTTTTTGGTAGGTCTTGACAGATACGTTTATATCGATTGGGACAGTCATATCAATGAGGAGACATGATTTTTGTCTGAAGTCTTTCAATATGATGTCTGGCCTATTCGCATCTATCTTTCTGTCAGTTTGAATGGTGAAGTTCCAGAGGAGTGAGATGTGATCATTTTATTATTATTATTATTATTATTATTATTATTATTATATTATTATTATATTATTATTATTATTATTAGTCATATTTAAAGGATTGATGTTACTCCTCCAGAAAGTAAAGACACAATAAAGGAGAGTGCGACTGTTATCAAATTAGCAATATTTCTATGGAAGACACACGAGATGGCGAAATATTGTTTTTTTTATAACAATCGCACTCTTCTTTATTGTTTCTTTATTATTATTATTTATTATTATTATATTATATTATTATATTATTATTATTATTTATTATTATTATTATCATTATTATTGTTATTATTATTATTATTATTATTATTATTATTATATTATTATTATATATTATTATTATATTATCATTATTATTATTATTATTATCATTATTATTATTATTATTATTATTATTATTATTATTATTATTATTATTATTATTATTATTATTATTATTATTATTATTATTATTATATTATTATTATTATATTATTATTATTATTATTATTATTATTATTATTATTATTATTATTATTATTATTATTATTATTATTATTATTATATTAGCTTCTTTGTCGAAGTTCTTTCATCATACATCCAGTGATCCCTTCAGCGATTCTCTATCCCACGTCTATCCTCTTGTTCTGCTCATTCCATTACGTCTTTTATATTCGACAGCTTTCTTCTATTATAGTTTATGATTGCAATGAGGTTCATAAAGTTTCAACTTAAACGATAGAGGTCAGTTGCAAGTATTTTCCCACCGCCTCTCTCTCTTAAAACTTATTAACGGTGGTAGCTATAAGCATTACTGTCCGTTATGTGTTGGCGTTTTGTTTGTTTCTGTTTTTGTATTTGTGTTTTTGTTTTCTGGTGTTTTCTTTCGGTTTTTGTTAGATATAACATTATCACTAAAAAAGTGAAGGCGCATGGCTTAGTGGTTAGGGCATTCGGCTGACGATTGTAACGTCGTGAGTTCGATTCCCGGCGATGCGTTGTGTCTTTGAGCAAGACACTTTATTTCACATTGCTCCAGTCCACTCAGCTGGCAAAAATGAGTTGTACCTGTATTTCAAGGAGCCGGCCTTGTCACACTCTGTGTCACGCTGACTCTCCCTGAGAACTACGTTAAGGGTACTCGTGTCTGTGGATTGCTCAGTCAATTGCACGTTAATTCCACGAGCAAGCTGTTCCGTTGATCGTATCAGCTGGGATTCTCGTCGTCGTAACCGACGGAGTGCTCCTGTATCACTAAATAAAAAAATCAAATTGATTTGCTCAGTCAGATGTAGATATGATTGATAGTAATTTAATAATTTCCTTGATTACTGAAACTTTTGTATACATGATAGAGAAAGAGGTAAGCACTAAATTTTTTCGTCAAATCATATTGTTTATCAATCGAAAATAGCTGTTATGATTCAGTAAGCAATTTTGATGGGGATCTGAGAATATAGCATTTTAAACTGACAAGGCCCGAAATTTTGGGGGAAGGGGCTAATCGATTAGATCGATCCCAGTATGCAACTGGTACTTAATTTATCGACCTCCGAAAGGATGAAAGGCAAAGTCGACAACGGCGGAATTTGAACTCAGAACGTAAAGGCAGACGAAATACTGCTAATCATTTCGCCCGCCTTGCTGACGTTTCTGCCAGCTCGCCGACTTGCAAATAATGTTAAATAATGCACATTGACTTACATAAAAGAATATCAACGCTAATATGTCAATAAATACAGTTCTAGCATTAAATAATAGAACTAGGAAGTTATCTCCCTTCTCCATTACTAACATTCTTAAACTTTTTCTCCCAATTAATTTATCCATATGCGAACTCACATAATAATATGAAATATATGTAATATGAATATTATATATATATATATATATGTGAATGCGAACTCATAATAATATGAAATATTATATATAATGAACTTATTGTTTACACTACTGAAGTATATTTCAACTTATCAAAAAATATAACCAAAAGTGCAAATACAGTACATAGAATAATCTTTTCTACTCCTGGCACAAGGCCCAAAATTTTCGGGGAGGTGGCCTGTCGATTTGATCGACCCAGTACGCAACTAGTACTTAATTTATCGACCCCGAAAGGATGAAAAACAGAGTTGACATCGGTGGAACTTGAACTCAGAACGTAACGGCAAACGAAACACCTATTTCTTTACTACCCACAAGGGACTAAATAAAGAGGACAAACAAGGACAGACAAACGGATTACATCGACCCTAGTGTGTAACTGGTGCTTAATTTATCGACCCCGAAAGGATGAAAGGCAAAGTCGACTTCGCCGGAATTTGAACTCAGAACGCAGCGGCGGACGAAATACCACAAAGCATTTTGCCCGGCGTGCTAACGTTTCCGCCAGCTCGCCGCCTTATTTATTTATTTTTTTTTTAATATATTTTTTCCTTTCGTATTTTTTATTTCAAAAATTTTTTTTATTGTCCACAGGGGGCTAAACATAGAGGGGACAAACAAGTACAGACAAACGGATTAAGTCGATTACATCGACCACAGTGCGTAACTGGCACTTAATTTAACGACCCCGAAAGGGATGAAAGGCAAAGTCAACTTCGCCGGAATTTGAACTCAAAACGTAACGGCAGACGAAATACGGCTACGCATTTCGCCCGGCATGCTAACGTTTCTGCCAGCTCGCCGCCTTAGTACATAGAATAATGCACAGAAAATGAACAGTGAATGAATCATTTTTCTTTTTAAATAGGTAGGTGCATCAGGTGTTTGCTTATTTCGGGAAGCATGGAAAGTTTTAAGGATGTAATGTTCCGACAGCTAATAACTGATCAACTGATGTGAGTAGCTTATTCCATGCTTTAGCAATTCTGGGCGTGGAAACGTTTCCGAAATCATGGGTATTGTGTTGTTTTTTTTTTATTTTATAAGCATGTCTACAGGTATTAGACACGGGGTATTCAAAAAGCCGCCCAAAATTGTTATTGAAAAGATGGTGGATAATCTTGTGGACGTCTGCCAAGTCAATTACCTGCCAGACGTCTGAGCAAGACGTTTAGAGTATGGCAGATGCCTAATGGTAGGTATTCGTCTAGTCCAACGTTTATGAACAGTTTCCAGGAGATGGATCTACTGATAGGGGTGCCAGACTGATGTAAACCCTAAGTATGGATGAACCATAGCCATATACAGCTTTAAATAGATCGTTAGAGACAGCTAACAGAGGTCTTAGTGAGTGATGCTAAGACGTCCTCGGCCTTCTTGACAATTTTAGAAATGCGATTTGTCCAACGCAAATCACTGTTGACACTATACCTAGGTACCTAGGTCACATTCATTACTGGACTTGTTAAGATTGGTGTTGTTGAGGAATATGCAAAAGCTGGGTTTTCCCTCCCAATATGCATCGTGGCGCACTTGTCCACAGCCAGCTTGAGTTGCCAGTCAGTAATCCGTTTGCTGCATTGTGTCACAATCTGACTGCAGGAAAGATTTATAGCGTGTAGGATCTGTTCTTAACATTCTTCAAGCTGAAATCTGTCATTAATATATGCAACAAACAAGGCGGTGAGCTGGCAGAAATGCTTGGCGGTATTTAGTCTGTCTTTATGTTCTGAGTTCAAATTCCGCCGAGATCGACTTTGCCTTTCATCCTTTCGGGGCCGATAAATTAAGTACCAGTTGCGTACTGGGGTAAATCTAATTGACTGCTCTCCTCCCCAAAAATGTCGGGCCTTGTGCCTAGAGTAGAAAAGAATTTATGCAACAAACAGGGGTCCAAGAACATATCCTTGTGGTACACCAGAT
Source organism: Octopus sinensis (assembly GCF_006345805.1). Lineage (NCBI taxonomy): Eukaryota > Metazoa > Mollusca > Cephalopoda > Octopoda > Octopodidae > Octopus > Octopus sinensis. Next base: position 132,492,819 of record NC_042999.1, on the reverse strand, counting down.
GTCATCTCATGAGTGCAGAATGCCGTTCGAGAACCGTTACTAGCTCTTTTTGACCCAGAATGAAGGACTTCAATCAGATATAGGATCATTTCTTACACCCACTGCAAAGAGTTTTGCCATAAGTCGTTTGTGCTACTTTAGCAGTCAGGAGAGATAACATCCACCTATAAGCAGCCATCAGGTGTTCGGGTGATGTATTCAAGAAACTTGACGAGTTAACCACAGACTTTCTGGGTGGCTTTTTGGCAGCTAAAATTACAGCATCTCCCATTCGCTTGGTGGTGGGTTTTGGGCGACCCGTAGGCTTGTCAAATACATATTTTCCAGTAGATTTCGAGTTGCTTATTGACCTTGAAACTGTTCTGTTTGCCAATTTCAATCTTTCACCAATTTGTCGACTGATGTATCCTTCTTCGTACAGAATTTTTATTTGAGCATGACTTTCCGACGAAATTCTTCAACCAGGCATTCTTTACAACGACAGAAAAATGATTAATAAGAACAAGTTGTCATAAAATATTTTAGGGACAGCTTATCAGAGATTGGATCAGGCAATCAGAGAACAGCACCCAATCGGGAGTCAGTAATCACGCGGAAAACACGTTAACACTGAATGATGAGAAAACAAATTTGAACGAGCGACTAATGATTTAAAATAGCATATATATATATATATATATACATACACACACACACGAACATATATATATATATATATATATATATACATACATAAATATATAAGTGCTGTGGCTTTACTGAGATCTCCCTTTTAGTAGAAAGAATAGCTATAACTCTTTGACTGCTATTTCTAAATTCGGTGTGTGGTGAGGCAAATCGTTGCTAAACCCTTAATTACTTAGTATTACTTAAACTTCCCTCGAATGAGGCTTTTACATGCCGAAATCTACTTGGTGAAATTAATGATTATTCCAAATTAATTAATTTCACCCTACATTATTACTGATAACCATATTTCATCCCAGTAAATGACCACAACATCTTGTCTTGGCTACACGCTGGTGGGAAGGGGTTGGTGACACAAACTTTCATTCACACTTTGAATTTGGTGATACTGGTAACGGTTTTAGCTCGCTCGGTACTGAGTTGAGATGATGCCTTTAGTATCTCGAAATTTAATATACAATTATTCATAATTGTAGATCCTACGCTGATGAGAAAAGAAGTTGGGTAAGACATAATTATCTAATTCTTATGCTTTCCTAAAACTTAATTTCGAAACGTACGTCCGTAGGTGACTTCAAAATGTATGATAGATTGCCGTCATTTCTTTCTCTCTTGCCTGTCTGTGTTTGCCTTCAAGTGCTGTGGCTTTACTGAGATCTCCCTTTTAGTAGAAAGAATAGCTATAACTCTTTGACTGCTATTTCTAAATTCGGTGTGTGGTGAGGCAAATCGTTGCTAAGCCCTTAATTACTTAGTATTACTTAAACTTTCCTCGAATGAGGCTTTTACATGCCGGAATCTACTTGTGAAATTAATGATTATTCCAAATAATTAATTTCACCCTACATTATTACTGATAACCAATTTCATCCCAGTAAATGACCACAACATCTTGTCTTGGCTACACGCTGGTGGGAAGGGGATGGTGACACAAACTTTCTTCACACTTTGAATTTGGTGAACTGGTAACGGTCTTAGCTCGCTCGGATACTGAGTTGAGATGAAGCCTCTAGTATCTCGAAATTTAATATACAATATTCATAATGTAGTGTCCTACGTGATGAGAAAAGAAGTTGGGTAAGAATAATTATCTAATATTATGCTTTCCTAAAACTTAATTTCGAAACGTACGTCCGTAGGTGACTTCAAATTGTATGATAGATTGCGTCATTTCTTTCTCTCTTGCCTGTCTGTGTTTGCCTTTCAAGTGCTGTGGCTTTATGAGAATCTCCCTTTTAGTAGAAAGAATAGCTATAACTCTTTGACTGCTATTTCTAAATTCGGGTGTGGTGAGGCAAATCGTTGCTAAACCCTTAATTACTTAGTATTAATTAAACTTTCCTCGAATGAGGCTTTTACATGCCGAATCTACTTGGTGAAATTAATGATTTTCCAAATTAATTAATTTCACCCTACATTATTACTGATAACCATATTTCATCCCAGTAAATGACCACAACATCTTGTCTTGGCTACACGCTGGTGGGAAGGGGATGGTGACACAAACTTTCATTCACACTTTGAATTTGGTGATACTGGTAACGGTTTTAGCTCGCTCGGATACTGAGTTGAGATGAAGCCTTCTAGTATCTCGAAATTTAATATACAATTATTCATAATTGTAGTGTCCTACGCTGATGAGAAAAGAAGTTGGGTAAGACATAATTATCTAATTCTTATGCTTTCCTAAAACTTAATTTCGAAACGTACGTCCGTAGGTGACTTCAAATTGTATGATAGATTGCCGTCATTTCTTTCTCTCTTGACTGTCTGTGTTTGCCTTTCAAGTGCTGTGGCTTTACTGAGATCTCCCTTTTAGTAGAAAGAATAGCTATAACTCTTTGACTGCTATTTCTAAATTCGGGTGTGGTGAGGCAAATCGTTGCTAAACCTAATTACTTAGTATATATATAATATATATATATTATATATAATTATATATATATATATATACTATATATATATATATATATATAATATATACATATATTATATATATACATATATATAACATTTTTTATAATATATAATATATACATATATATATACATATATACTATATATATATACATATATATATACATTTATATATGTGTGTGTGTTTGTGTGTGTGTGTGTATGTGTCTCTGTGGTGTGTGTGTATGGATGTATGTATATATATATATCTATAGATATATATTATATATATATATATATAATATATATATATATATAGATATATATATATATATATATATATATATAATATATATCTATATAGTAATCAAATAGCCATGGAAAGGTCCTATGCTTGGAATCTCGTTGAGAGAGCAATCAGTAGCGAGGTCATCAGAGAGAAGTCCGTGAGGGATGTCATCGCAGATTATACACGCACCAAGTTTAGATGGGCTGCACACGTCGCCCGGCTCACCGATAATCGGTGGACCGCGCAGTTGTCGAGTGGACATGCATATATATATATATATATATATATATATATATATATATATATATATATATGCATGTATATGAAAAGTAATTAAGATTCACTTGAATTAGCTACTTAAGTTGAGGCACCAAGTCAGTCTGGTATTATCCGCACAGCTCGAAATAAGGTGAATAACAAGCAAATAAGTAACAAGGATGTCGAAGTATTGATGAATTACGCCCGTTTCAAGCGACTCCATTTACTCGAACAATGCAATTTTCCCTCTGTACCCTTAATGACCATTTACATCTCATTGTAGCGCTCTTTATTTTCTATTGTAGGCCCCTTTAACTGGTAATAAAAGAATTTATATCACCCCTACCCTACATTTTTCTGGGCATTTACCACTATCTAAATGACTTCTTCCGAGATTTGTTTTCTTATCTGGTAAAGAAAGTTGATAGCCATAGAGAATTAAAGCTTGAGAGAATATCTGCCAATATTTAGTTTATGACCAATAGCTACAACTTAGCTGTCAACTACTAGTGGCTTGAATTCTTAGTAGAGACAGTATACTAGCTGCATTAGATCTTTTGATGGTGATAAGGGTATAGCTAAAAATTCTAGCTAAATTACCATCTCATGAACCCCACTGTTATCTTTTTCTCCCACTCCAAAATTGTAGTCGGGATATTTATTTCTCTCTAAGTTTATTCTGCTACAATTGTAGCAGCATGGAATTCTTTCATCTGGTTGTTCTGGTGAAATATTTGCTAAAAATTATAATGGAGTATCTTGTGTATTGAAAACCTATAGTTTTCCATCCGAAGATGGCTATGTATTTCAAATTGATGTAATGCTTGCATTGTTCGATTAAATGGAGCCGCCTGAAACGGCCGTAATGCGTTATTACCTTGACATCCTTGTTACTTATGTGCTTATATATGTGTTTATATTTACTGATTATAAAAAGACAAAATCTCATCTGGCAGCTGTTGCTGTTGGCACTATTCTAGGCATTGTCAGGCTTAATTACTACAATAATAATATTATTCTTCATTTCGCGAAAACAAGGAGTTGTAGGTTAGAGTTCCATGCATACAGCAAGCCTACTTTTTTCCGTCGAGGACTTATATGCCCCAATAGTAGACAATTTTCTTCAGTCATTACACGGTGATCGCTTACATACTTTAAGCTTATAAAATATTATTATTATTGAGTGAGAGAGCAAGGCATGTCATCAAGATGACACCGGGGTAGAATGTACGAAACCCAGTATACCCATCATGACTATACGTCTGATAAGGGTACACTAGGCACATGCATCACAACCATATGTGCGCGACATGGTGATCTCATATCAAGATAAACAGCACATGACCTTGCAGGTGGGGCCCAGTTACAATTTTCTTCTGGTCGAGTAACCCATCCCGCTCAAAAGGTCCCTGAGGTTAATTATTCAAACCTCAAAGAATCCCTCTCAACACACGGCTATGATGCACTCCCATTACTTCTGCTCGTGATCTGAGATGCACATATCATCATCCACCAAGAGACATGCTCAAACAACTGACAAGCAAATCTGTGGTATTGAGCAGAATATTTGCCGTGGCCCATCTTTTATACCAAGACAAAAGAATGTACATGATAAAACTTCCAATCAGTTAAGATCAGAAGCCATGAGAGCCACTGCCTGGTACTGCATCAGGGCATTTATCTATTATTATTATTATTAGCAAAGTTGTAAAAATCGACACTGCTTACCAAATACCCTTGCACATATATATATATATCTGTGTGTGCGTGTGTGTGTGTGTGTTTGTGTGTGTATATATGTATGTATGTGTATATATATATACATATATATATATATATTAATATACATATATATGTGTGTGTATGTGCGTGCGTGTGTGTGTGTGTATGTGTGTGTGTGTGTGTGTGTGTGTGTGTGTGTGTGTGTGTGTGAGAGAGAGAGAGAGAGAGAGAGAGAGAGAGAGAGAGAGTGTCTGTATCTGTGTAGATGTGAACGTTCATTTATGTATGCCTGAAAGTTCAGAATCAATGTCACCAGTAGTGACGATGTAATAACGAAACCTAGTTTTCTTCAAATTTCCCACTTTCACAAAATTCCGAGGAATGAAATGTTTTCTAGGAAAAATTATGTATCAAAATATTTCTAAGAAAAATCTCCCGTTACGACTAACGTTTATTTTTCTTAGAAATATTTTGATACATATTTTTTCCTAGAAAACATTTCATTTCTCGGAATTTTGTGAACGTGGGAAATTTGAAGAAAACTAGGTTTCGTTATTACATCGTCACTACTGGTGACATTGATTCTGAACTGTCAGGCATACATAAATGAACGTTCACATCTACACAGACACAGACACTCTCTCTCTCTCTCTCTCTCTCTCTCTCTCTCTCTCTCTCTCTCTCTCTCTCTCTCTCTCTCTCTCTCTCTCTCTCACACACACACACACACACACACACACACACACCACACACACACACACCACATATATATATATATATATATATATATTATATAAAATCCGTTCTGTCTGTGTGTTTGTCTTCTAGGATCTCGGGTATCCTCCATCCGATTGCGCTCAAATTTGATATGTAGATACCGACGGTATCAAGGCGTATATAAGTCTTGAAAAAATTGCAAAAATCGATTCCAGGTGAGAATGCGATCGATAAAGCTGCGGGAACGTGCATTTGTACGCGCAAATACATCAGCTGTTGCGATCGATACTATGCCTACGCGAGAAAAATGCACGTGCAGTTTGAGGCAAAGAAATCATCATGCTTTTCCATCTAGATTTACCTCCAGCTAACCCATTTGCATGCATCGTTTTTGTCCTGCTTTTCTTCTGTCAACCTGTACATAACTGCACCTTCCATTTTTGTTGTTTTTGTACTGCTTAATGGCACGTTTCTTTCCTGCCAAACTTACTGTTTAAACCATGTTTGTGTTCTCCAAGTCAACAGCCTTATCATTACTGGTACTTTAAACTCTTCGGTTGCATATTTGTGTGAATAAAATCGTTTTTCTTTGGAATAGAAAATACGTCGATCTTTATTTCTTCTTTTCGTGGTGTCTCAAATTTAGGTTAAATCAGTGTTTCTCAAAGGGGAGGCCTATGGGACAGTCGGACAAGTTGTTTTGAGAAAATTTAGTTTAAATGTTTGACAACTCAGCACCGTCCATTGGACGAGGACGTTTTGCTCGTATAGAAATATAAGTAGATAGTTTAACAGACGAATAAAAATAGATAGACACATATATATTCGTATATACGTAGAGATGCGCTGGAGTGGCTGTGTGGTAATAAGTTTGCTTCCTAAACACATGGTACCGAGTTCAGTTCCACCGCATGACATCATACCATGTGTATTCTACAATGGCATCGTGCCAACCAAGCCTTGTGATTGTATTTGGAATCTTGAATATGAAAAAAGCCCGTAGTATATATATATACCACAATTCCAGTCCCCGTTGTGAACTTGGATCCTAGTAGCTTATCACTTGGAGCACTCAGACCACATACCGATTTGTTATATATATATATGTGTGTGTGTGTGTGTGTGTGTGTATGTATGTATGTATGTATGTATGTATGTATGTATGTATGTATGTATGTATGTATGTATGTATATTTATGTGTGTGTCTTTATGTCTGTCTGTCTTCACCAACTGACAGCAGGTGTTGGTGCGTTTGCGTCTCTGTAACAAAGCAGTTCGTCAAAAGACATCGATAGGAAACTGTCAGGCTTAGCAAATAGTAAGTAGTAAAAATTCAAAGTGGTGCCGCAACATGATCAGAGTCTAATGACTGAAACAAGTGAATGAATATATATATATATATATATATATATATCACCTTCATCACCTTGACCGACCAGTCCGTCGGGCGTCCATTTGACAACGCTGGTCACAGCACGCTGTCCACTCCTCTCTGGATCGCGCCCTTCTCATCCACGTGATCCCAATCGTCCTCTTGAAATCGTCGTGGAGGCCTTCCGAGTGGTCCTTTCCGCTCGCACGGGTACCACTCGACAACTGCGCGGGTCCAACTAAACTTGCTGCGTGTATATTCTGCGATGACATCCCTCACGCCGGACTTCTCTCTGATGACCTCGCTATTGATATGCTCTCTCAACGAGATTCCAAGCATTGACCTTTCCATGGCTCTTTGATATATATATACATATACATATATGTATGTGTGTGTGTGTGTGTGTGTGTGTGTGTGTGTGTGTATTTATATATATATATATACACACACACGACGGGCTTTTTTACAATTTCCATATTCCAAATACAATCACAAAGTTTTAGTCGGCGCGATGCCATTGTGGCAGCCACATGCTAGGGTGTCACGCAGTGGAACTGAACCCGGTATCATGTGGTTAGGAAGCAAACTTCCTGACACACAGACACGCCAGCGTATATCTATGTATACATGAATATCAATCTATCTATTTTTTATAGTCTGTTAAACTATCTACGTATATTTCTATATGTGTATATATAAGCGCGCATGGGCACGCCTGTGTGTGTGTGTTTGAAGACCTCTTCCCCGTTACGACTAACGTTTATTTTTCTTAGAAGGAGGTTTTGATACGTAATTTTTTCCTAGAAATCATTTCATTTCTAGGAATTTTGTGGAATTTTGTGAACGTGGGAAATTTGAAGAAAACTAGGTTTCGTTATTACATCGTCACTACTGGTGACATTGATTCTGAACTGTCAGGCATACATAAATGAACGTTCACATCTACACAGACACAGACACTCTCACACACACACACACACACACACACACACACACACACACACACATGCCTGCACATGCACACAAATATGCACAAACAGACGCACTCACAAAACACGTATGAATGCACACATATGGAGATACATACCCACTTACAGGACTTTGATCCGCCCGAAGCTATAGTAGAAGACACCTGCGCAGGGTCAAATGCAGTGGGTCTGAATCCAAACCCATGGGTTTTGAAAGCAAGCTTCTTACCTCACAGCCACGTCTACGGTCATATATATATATATATATATATATATATATATATATATATATATATTATATATATAAAGTTAATCCAAACAAGAAAACAAAAAGACAACAAAGCAAGGATGTGGAACAAATAAAGTATTATTGGACGCTCAGGAAAGAAGGGAAGAAGGAGTATGTATGTATGTGTGTATGTATGTATGTAAGTATGTATGTATGTATGTATGTATGTAGCAAGGGGAAGCTGCTGACCTCCCCTGTTCGAAGGTTATAATGGACACAGGTTTGTGTGTCACATAGCAAGCTAGAAGCGATGACCTCTTTGAGCTAATCAACGGCAGCCTGGTCCAATTTTTCTGGACTGCCATGTTAGCTTGGAGATAACTATTAATACCCAGTACCGCTTCCGTAGCCTCCTTTAAAGAGATTTAGAAATATCAATATTTACACACACACATATGTGTGTGTGGGGAGAGAGAGAGAGAGAGAGAGAGAGAGAGATGTTTGAAAAGGAACATACGAGTTGATGTGTATAACGAAAAACGTCAAGGTAGAAAATACTAAAATAATTTTATCATAAAAACATTTTAGTACTGGTTTCAGTCATTGAAACTTTTTCAACTCTAAGTATGGAAAACAATTAAATTTTGGGAAAATTAGATGAAAAGTATTTTAAAAGAATATCTCGCATAGTATTCAATTACAAGTGGCATTTTCCTTGTTTCTGCCTGTCTCTGTCCCTCTTGTTTACTCTTGCGGGTTCGAGGTCGTTGTGAATTCTTGGTAGGGAAGAAGAAGAAGAAGAAGAAGAAGAAGAAGAAGAAGAAAAGAAGAAGAAGAAGAAGAAGAAGAAGAAGAATGTGGGAGTGGTATGATAGTAGTAGGTTGTTAAATGTTCAAGTGCCCTGGAAGTGACTTGTTGTGGATTGTAGTAGTGATTGAATTCTTGGGATATCTCTTTTGAATGTATTGTTTATATATTTGTGCGGGTGTTATTCTAAACAGCTGTAGTTATAAAGTAAGGAAGGGGGGGGAAGAAGAAGAAGAAGAAGAAGAAGAAGAGAAGGAGGAGGAGGAGGGGGAGAAGGAGAAGAAGAGAAAGAATAATAAAAGGATGCATGAGAGATATGATAGTAGTAGGATGTTAAAAGGTCAAGTGACCTAAAAGTTGTTCGTTCTCGATTATAGTAGTGATTGGGACTGTTTTTAATGAATTCTTGGGTATTTCTTTTGAACGTATCATTTTTAATTTTTGCGTGTGTGCTATTTTAAGGTCGTGGTGGATATGTCATTTGTTGTAGATGCGTTCAAAAGGGGTTTGTATTTTGTGATAAAGAACGACTCTACTAATTCGTTGGCTACAGGTTGTATCGCCCCTGTATTGATAGAGGGGGAACATTCTGAAGCTTGAATTTTTGTTATTGGCGCAAATGTTGATGTGTTGACTGAATGCTATTTTTCTGTTTTTCGGAATTTTGATCTTCGATCTGTATAGATCCATCCTTTGACGTCGACCGCTTTTCGTTTGGACTAAGTATTGCTCTTGACACTCAGAGCAGGTTCGTGCGCATATCAGGCTCTCCGAAGCACATGTGAAGCTGCTTTTCACTGTGACACGTTGTCCTTCTTTGAAGGAGAACTCTGATCCCTCAATTAAATTGACAGTTGGGTCTTCTGCATTTTTTACTGACGGCTTTAGTGTTGTTGTTGAGCGTATTCGGGCTTGTGTTAGGAAGACTTTTCATGGATTCGGACTGTCTCTTGCTTTTTATGATGGTGTGTGTTTGGAGGATTAAGTTTATTCTGTTATTCATTTTCAGCAGGAGAATGTTTTGAAGGATGGTGTCGAAGGCTTCGTTGTCAAGAGTGTTGTGTGTGGAGATGTATGGTAGGGGTTTTGGTTGTAAATCCTTCTTTAATTTGGGATGTCTGGGTTCGTGGATGTTGAGTTGTAGGACACGTTGAAAGTATATGTTAAATAGTGAAGGTGAGTAGTTCCTGGTGATGAGTCGTGTGTCCCTGGTGCTTGCATTAGAAACTACAGTAGCGATCATTTTTTGCTAGATTGAAGAAAATATTCATTCTGGTGTGTCTGGGTGGCATGAGTTGAACGGTAGATATTGATTGGAGTCCGTGAGTATATAGTATATATATCTTTCTCTTAATGAGGATGTCGAGGAAGAGAAGTTGTTGATGGCCATATTCCATCGTGAATTGAATGTTTACATTAAGTCCATTTATAAGTGCTTGAATTTCTCTAAGTCTCTCTATACTTTCATGCCAAAGAAATAAACAGTCATCCAGGTGTCTCTTCCAGTTATTTTCTATGTAGAGGTAGAATGGGTTGCCGTATTTTTCTAGCGCCTTACGATAAAAATAATTTCTAGATATCCCATGACTAGGTTAGCAAAGGAGGGGGCCATTCTCGTACCCATCGCAGTCCCCGCTTTTTTTGTGTCAATAGAAGTTGTCACTGATGACGAAATAGTTATTCTCCAAGATAAATTTTAGCCCTTCTATCACGAATTCTTTTTTCATGCGATGTGGGTAATTCTCTAGCCAGAACTGAATCGCCTCTACTCCTAGGTTGTGGAAGATATTGGAATAGAGGTTGACTACATCGAAGGGTACTAGTAGGGTGTTTTTGTTTATTGTTTCAGGAAAGGGATTGAGCATATCTA